>NC_079229.1:33642151-33942151 GCF_029633865.1 Lampris incognitus
CAGCGGATCACAAAGAGCCATGCACATCAATAGCTCTGATAACGACGGGCATTGCTAAACATCGGAACACAAAAGAGCCATGGACATCAATAGCTCTGACAACGACTCTAAAGAGGATAAATATCTGAGTTTCATCACCAGCCAGTCAGACTAGCTTGGTCTAGTCAGAAAGGCACGAACTGATGAAGCCTCTTGGATGAGACGCGAAACGTCTTCAAAGGTATATACCAAGTCCAGTTGCACTCGATTCAATTCATTTGGATAAGCATGACCTGGATGAATGAGAACATTCACAGACATTCAACTATGAAGTGAAACTGTTCTGAAACTGAAAATCGTCTCTCACTTCATCTTCCATGACCGCAGCGGCATGGGTGAGTAAATCAGCAAATAGTCATTTAATAAAATGGCCATACTTTTTAAACTTGCAGTGAGTGCAAAAGTAAAGTGACTCCTTAGACTAATGGCAGGGAGGTCAAGGGTCAAAGCCACTGCATCTCTGACTGTATTTTAACCACGATTCCTTTGTGTCTAGAATGCTGCTATGTCGTGATGGACGGGTGAGCACATTTGATCAGAAGAAATTAAATACGTTGATGGCAATGGAAATGAGCACGATGGTAAACATACTGAGTATGAAAACTTGAAAGTTTTAAAATGTACAGCCTGTTTGAGGGAAACGAGAGTGCTGACCTGTTAAACATCCGGTCTGCGTTGTCATAGCGGCCATTCTGGAGACACAGCATGTGTTCTGGAGCTGCAAGAGAGAGACAGTGAAGCCAACAATGATGCTTTAGCTTAAAATAAAAATCAAAACGAGCTAGCAACATCTTCTTTTCTGCAACTATCAGCAGACTTTTCATTGCTGAGCCTACGAGTACATTTCTACTGGCAGGATTTATGAAACCCAGTTTTGGAGCGGTCCACTTTTTAAATGGTTTCATATTCCTTTCATTCAGTGATGGCTCTTTTGCAGCGCGGCTCACACCGAGTTAACTATAAAAGGGTTCATTGTTACACTGCCATCTGCTTCAACACGACTGTCATGTACTTTACTGGACTGTCAGCTGCTGGAATCAAACAGAAAGCCATACAGTCACATGATAGTCTGTAAATACCCACTCAGACTACTGCCGAGTTTTTGTTTTTGCAAACAAAACCGAATTTACTGGGTGTTGACTGCTATACTTAGGTCATCATGAAGCCATACTCAGTGTATAAATCTTTTACTTAATATTTTGCAGGTATGTCAGAATCGATAATGGCACTGTCAAAAAAAACTATTACTACATGTTTTGATAATTAAAGACAATGTGAGACAGCACTCAGAACGTATCTCACCTCTGTAACGCGACGTACTTTCAACAGGATATTGGGGCGGGACATAACATAGGGAAGGATGCGATTTGATTGGATGGTGTAAAATATTTGATGATATCGTTGGTTGGAATGCAGCTTGCCTGCCCGCTTGGACTTTGTGACGCAATCAAAAACACTTGGCTATTTTAGAGGAAGTGAAGGCGATTAGCTTTTGATGTAAAAGAAGTAAAAAAAGTTTTTTGTGACTTTTTTTGGCATAGGTTTTTGAATAGATGCATAATATGACTGGGGAAATGAGCTAACAAGGTGAAAAAGTACAAATATGTCACAGAACAACTGTATTAGTGACACAGTACATAAATACAATGAATGTAGGCTGTATAAATATAAATGCTCCATTTATACTGTGCTTGCCACCCCCGCACTGATGCCATCCTCAAAGCCAGATGAAAAGACATACCCATCCTGACCAGGTAGAACAGGACATAGCCTGGAGATGAGTAGTGACTGCCGTACATGAAACGAGGTTCGGGCATCCCTCGGTAGCGGGCCTGTCAAGACAAAACATTGTAACTAATAATAATAATAACAATACATTTATCGTTAGAGCAATTTTCAAGGCGCTCAAGACATACCACCCACCCATGTCTTGGGTTGAATGGTTAAGGCAAACATGTGCACAGAAACCCTGACTAGATTGTTTTATTCTGTCTCAATGTGATCAAATGTGTTTCACTATGATGATTATGTTGTTATGTTATTGTATCTTCTATTGTTTTCCTTGTAGACTTCATGGTGTCTTTATGTCTGGAGCACTGGACCAAACGAATTTCACCACGTGGAATAATAAAGGTGTTCTGAATCTGAATCTGACTAGCCACACCTACGTATATGTGTAGCCAGTAATATTTTGCCTGTACATTTCTACTACGAGCCATCTGAAAAACCACTGAATATTGACACAGATGAAGCTCGGTGTGTAAGAAACCACACTGTGATGTCAAACAACATGCTTAGGTTTAAAATGCAGCATAGCATCTCACCAGCAGCCTCTCCAGTCGCTCTGCGTTCAGAGCTCCCACGGGCTTGCTCAAGTCTCTGAATGTAGCAGCGTTCATCAGATCTACAAGACAGACAAGAGAGCCCAATAAACAGCTAACCACAAAAACGATTAAAGCAAAATCAAACTTAGAAACCAGAGTTTGTAGAAAACAGATGCAGACACACCCCAGTATTTCATACGGTGTTAAGTATACAGTGACCAGGTAACATTACTGCGATCCTTCTTTACTTTGCTGTTGAGGTGATTCTGACTCCCTCCCACACGTTGAGGCCGTTTTTCCATTAATCAATGCAAGTAGTACTGTTGTGTGATATTGTTAAGTTAAAGGAGATGGTGTTTTATCATCTTCGACATGACTGGGCAAGTAACATGCCTACTTGAAAACTGCCCTGTTTAATTTGCCCAGCATCATGCTCTGGGGCTGCTTTTCTTAAGCCGAAACGGGGGCTTTAGTCAAGGTGGGGGGAATCGTGCATAGCTCCAAATACCAGTCGATTTTGGTGCAAAACCTTCAGGCGTCTGCTAGAAAGCTGAAAGAGGAAGAGGAATTTCATCGTTCAGCATGACAATGACCACGGTTCGGTAGGCACCGCGGTTTTAAAGTCACAATTCGGTACATTTTTGGTACAGTGGAAAAAAAGACATGCAAAACATGAAATTTCTTTTCATTTATTATGAATTTAACTTGTAAACATAAACACTTTTATAAACTTGTACACAGTGGCAAGCTGGCCATAATTTCCTGAGCATTTCCTGGACATTCCTGAAGGAATGCAATAAAGGCACATACCTTTCTTTCTTAAAAAAACAAAAACAAAACATACCTATGTCTGGGTATTATTTAAAAAAGAAATGAGAGGGAACATCGTACCAGGGCTCAATAACTTTCAACATGTGCTTGGGTCCTGGACTGTTCCGATGGCATCTGGACACTGCTTGGCATCCTGTGCATCATGTTCTTCATAAATTTTATGTCCCTTATAATTCTGTTATCCTCTTTCAATGTTGTATTATGTAACTTGCGTGAACACATCACCCATTGCACGCTGTCCGTCTTGGGAGAAAGATCCCTCCTCTGTTGCTCTCCCCGAGGTTTCTTCCTATTTTTTCTCCCTGTTAAAGGGGTTTGTTTTTTTTAGGGAGTTGTTCCTTATCCGATGAGAGGGTCTAAGGACAGGATGTTGTGTTGCTGTTAAGCCCACTGAGGCAAATTTGTAATTTGTGATATTGGGCTATAAAAATAAAATTGATTTGATTTGATTTGAAAACCTGTATTATTGGCTTCTGGTTCCACCCCCTGCATGACAGCTGCTTCAGAACCGACCTCGCGGACCGTAGATCCACATTCAACAGATCACTTCCCGTGGTTTCTGAACAGAACAGAAGCTTGCTCTTTTTCTTGATACAGTCGTCAAAATGAACCAAAGTAGGCGCAACAGGAATGAAGGTTCGAGTAAACCAACGACCAACCTGGAAGCTAGGCTCGGCCGCAGCTAACAAGGTAACGGGTGTTGCTGGCAACCCGATTGTCGAGAGTTTGGCTGAGATAAAGGCGATGAGAAAGGACTCGTTGGAGAGGTTGGACAAAACTGAAGATTCTCTTAAAGGTGTAAACCAGCAATTGCAGGGAAGTGAAAAAAGACTGGAGGAGGCCGAGCAAAGAGAGAGCAACGAGGAGGATCAGGGCGCGCCGGCTGACAGGTTACGTATGACATGCAAACAACGCTGTTTAGAAGCGCACTGTGAAGACAATGAAAACCGCTCAAGGAGGTCCAACCTACAGATCTAAGGAGTGAAGAAAGGGACCAACAAACCCTAGTATCTCCAGATCGATCGTTGAGGCTTGGAGCTAGCCATGAGTCATTCATTTATATTGTGGGTAGCTTTTCTGGTGATGTGATGGGCAATTGTGGCCCCTAATGTCAGCGTAATGCCCCCCCCCTTTTTTCCCCCAATTGTACTTGGCCAATCATCCCACTCTTCCGAGCTGTCCTGGTCACTGCTCCACCCCCTCTGCTGCTCTGGGGAGGGCTGCAGACTACCACATGCCTCCTCCCATACATGTGGAGTCGCCAGCCGCTTCTTTTCACCTGACAGTGAGGAGTTTCACCAGGGGGACGTAGCGCGTGGGAAGATCCTGTTATTCCCCCCAGTTACCCCTCCCCCCTGAACAGGCTCCCCGACCAACCAGAGGAGACGCTAGTGCAGCGACCAGGACACATACCCACACCTGGCTTCCCACCCCCAGATGTGGCCAAGTGTGTCTGTAGGGTCCTCAAGCTCTGGCTTTGTGGTCGCCATATGTACGAGGCTGCCTCAGCTAACGTGCTAATTCAGTTGCTGAGTTACAGCTCCATTATGCAATCGGAGAGGAAACTGAGCTTTCAATTTTAGTTCCGCACACAGAAATGTAGAAGACAGTGCACACCGTATCTTGTCAAGTATCACCTTATTCGCTTAAGTTTTGGTCGACTGACCCTCAGAGCATAAAAAAAGTTATGCATGGATCACAACGCGCACTGAACTGAACATCCTGCCCTGAACAAAACGGTACAAATACATGTACCATTACACCCCCCTATAGAGCATACAGCCACAGCGACAAAGGAATGGCTCCACTGAAAGTAGGTCGACGTTTTGGAATGGCCCGGCTAGAGCCCGGACCTGAATCCCACTGAAAATCTGTGGGGTTATCTGAAGAGGGCCATACACAGGAGATGCCCTCGCAATGTGACGGCTCTAGAACATCTTTGCAAGGAAGCATGGGAAAATATTGCAAAGTCAAGATGTGGCAACCTGATGGACTCTTACCCAAACAGCCTGGGTGCTGTAACAAAATCACAAGGTCCTTCAACAAAGTGTTAGTTTAGGGGTGTGCACACTTAGGCAACCATAACATGTTTCTATTTCTCTTTTTATAGGTTTCAAGTTCAAAGTTCTGACATGACTTATCTCGGTTTCATTTTTTCTTACATCACATACCACATATCGTCTGAAGTTTCCTACGATTATCGTGATAATCACAGGAACAGTTTCCATATTATCCAGCACTACAATATTCCACTCCTTCACTCATCCACTCATAATGGCGTCTGTGTGGTGGGGGCATACCGAGCTGTGTGCTGGTGTAGTCGGCGATGACCCAGGGGAAGACAGGGTACTGCGACAGGTCGTTGCAGCTCCGGTCGGCCAGGTTGTTGAGGTGCAGCAGGTACTGATAGTTGCTGATGTGACCGCGCTGCCACTGCAGCATGTAGCTCTCCGCGGTGTGCTCCGTCACGTGGTTCTCTGAGCGCAGATGGAGGAATCACATGGTGAAACGGAAATAAAAACAATCTCGGCGGTGTTGCCATCATACACAACAACAAACTGCAGCAGAGATAGCGACAGTGTTGTATTTTGAAAGGGATTTGTCCCTGCGTGCATTTGGCGCCCTCACCCAGGAAAGTGGCGATGAAGTAGTAGATCTCATCTCGGTCCGCCGTGTTGTAAAACTTCAGGTAGATGTCGGAGCAAGAGTCGTTCTCGGTGCAGAACACCTCAAGGCCCTGGAGGAGCCGCCCGTAAGTGTACACACACACACACACACACACACACTATTTAGTCCATCAAATGAACTACGGAAGAATGATGTTCAGTTATTAAAGGCTGATTTCCATAAAACCTCATCTAGCAATTCAAATTCTCTTCATCCGCTGACTACTCAGGGTAAGGTTTTTGAAAGAATTAGGTATTTGTTGCTGTAAAGGCCATGAAAATTGAACCAATAAAGTCTTGTTAGTCTTAAGAACCCCATCAACTATGCTTTTCCTTTAATATCAACAATTCCTATGGTGATGAACGGAGGACAAATATCGACCGTGTAATGAGCAGATTCAAAATCGTATCATGAGGTAGTCACCATCTTACCACCGTGAAAATGTTGCAAATTACTTTCTGAGTTAGTGTCAATACTTTGGTGAACAACACAAAAACACTTGTTTTACAACTGATAACCTGTGCTTGGGCACAATTATGCTTTTTTTTTTATCCACATGGATAAATATGTGAATATGTAACAGCGTTACATATTCAGAATATAGAAATAAAGCATCCATATTCGGCCCACACCATATTTTGAAATACCAGTATTCAGATTACAGAAACTTTATAAATTTATAAATTTTGAGGGAACCACTTTTAGAACACTCCCCTCCTTCAATATAAGGTGAATATTGGATGTCCTGCTGAGTAACATAACCATAAAAACAATAGAACAACATTCGATATGCACCTTATATTCAAAGATAACAGCTAATCACTATTCATCCCTGCAACACCAAGGATTCATAATATGTGTTTGGTACAATGTGATCTGTGAATGTGTCCCAATACTTGGTTATTTCTGTGTAATGAATGGCTTATAGTTTAAAGCATTACCAACACTGCATAGTAGTAAGAAGGAGAAGTAACTCTAACTACGACCCATCAGACATGTTCTGAATAAGACTCATTCTCCTGGCCTGACTCGGATATGGACACTCACCAGTGGTCGGAGTCCATGTCGTCTTTTGTAGATCCGTCTCACTTTGTGGAGTTTGATTTGAATCACCTGCTCCTGAAATGACAACATAGGCAGAAGCAAAACAAATGATTAACTCAGTTACAGACCCACTAAAACAATAACTCATCATAAGCTTCGTTTTTCTTCACGTAACGTTTGAGTTCATTGTTCATATAACGGGCGTCATGGTGGCGCAGTGGTTAGTGCAGTTGCTTCACAGCAAGAAGGTCCTGGGTTCGAGCCCCTGGGTAAGTCCAACCTTGGGGGCCGTCCCAGGTCGTCCCTCTGTGTGGAGTTTGCATGTTCTCCCCATGTCTGCGTAGGTTTCCTCCGGGTGCTCCGGTTTCCTCCCACAGTCCAAAGACATGTAGGTCAGGTGAATCGGCCGTACTAAATTGCCCCTAGGCGTGAATGTGTGTGTGTGTGTGTGTGTGTGTGGGCCCTGTGATGGACTGGTGGCCTGTCCAAGGTGTATCCCCCAGGGTTTATTCCCTATTTGACGTGATGGGAAAGATACTGTGGGATTTGGATTACCACACAAAGACGAAGATTAAACAACGTACCGGGTAACCATTGAGTGGTTGAAAGTACAGGTTTTCATCAGTTATGCAAACATGGCCCGGATTCGACACCAGCGGCATGACCATCTCCACCTCACACTCCATGTGTGGCTTCTCTGCAACACTCTGAAAACTGAGAACACCAAACATAAACCATGTGAGCTTCTGCTTTACAGGTGCCTGTCTCCACGTTCACCTGAGGGGTGGCTATTTCTGTTCTGTATTGGAGTGCGGTGATGTGTTTAAGTGTGCTTTAGTTCAATTTTCTATTTGCTGTGTTGTGTGTAAGCTACATTGGCTATTGAAAAGGATTTCGTCTTTGAAGTCGCACTGAAATTTGGATAATTGACCCAAATTTCAGTGAATTGTTTCCTAATAACTGTTCTGAGTTCAGATCAAGTGGTGTTCAGCTACAGTGCTTGTGGGGGACAAGGGACATATTACCTGATTGTTCTGTGTAAGTTAGAACTCTTAAACATGTTTTTTATATTGGGCAGACTATTACCATATACGCAGATACACAGACATGCGCTCAGTTCAAATTCTTAAGGAGCTGGGTGTCCGGGTGGCGTGGCAGTCTATTCCGTTGCCTACCAACATGGGGATCACCAGTTTGAATCCCCGTGTTACCTCCGGCTTGGTCGGGCGTCCCCACAGACAAAATTGGCCGTATCTGCAGGTGGGAAGCCAAATGTGGGTATGTGTCCTGGTCGCTGCACTAGTGCCTCCTCTGGTCGGTCGGGGCGGCTGTTTGGGGGGGAGGGGGAACTGGGGGGAATAGCGTGATCCTCCCACACGCTACGTCCCCCTGGTGAAACACCTGACTGTCAGGTGAAAGGAAGCGGCTGGTGACTCCACATGTATCGGAGGAGGCATGTGGTAGTCTGCAGACCTCCCGGGATCGGCAGAGGGGGTGGAGCAGTGACCAGGTCAGCTCGGAAGAGTGGGGAAATTGGCCAAGTACAATTGGGGGGAAAAAGGGGGAAAAATCCAACAACAACAAAAAAGACGCAGCATAGTTTCCCAGTAGCCTGCAGCTGCACCTGCAGACACCATGTCCCCTGCCAGAGTCGGAGAAGATGGAGAACCAACAGAACTGGAAAATGCTCCTGCTTCCCTGAGGTCACCGGTGTGGCAACACGTTGCCTTCCCCGTGAGTTATGTCAACAACAAACGCGTTATTGACAGAAAATCTACAGTCTGTAGGCTGCGCTATATGCAGGTACCTCAGGCAACGTGACAAATATGAAAGGACAACCTCACAGGCATCAAAAACAAGTAGATTTGACCGGGAAAACAGGAAACTCTTCCATCCTCACTTAGAGCCAAACCTCCACAAAATTCAACTTACACTAAAGAAATAACTAGCGCAACAGGGGTGTTTGTAGTATCAGACATGCGACCCCATTCGGTGGCAGAGAACGCTGGATTTAAGCACAAATTATTGTTATTGCATTTTAAATTATTTAAATTTGACCACATGGCCTTAGTGTGGTACAGTCCAAAAAAGGCAGTTATACCACACTTGATACCATGGAGCCTATCTTTTTAAAGAAGAATTTGAAAATGTAAATTAGGGCATAACACCAATGATCTGTTGAGCTGTACAAATCAAGACTCGATCGTCTAGCAACAGCATAGCCGTCAGTGCTGGAAAAAAATGTTTAAATGGATAATCACATCGTGACCTTTAAACCAAAAGTCAATCAAACCATGGATTTAGAGACTCATGACACCCCTAGTACTAACTACCGCACTAACTAACTAATGTACTAACATACTACCGGAGGGTTGCCGGTTTGATCCTCCCAGCAGGAAAGTGTCTATGTCCCTGAGGAAGACAACTAACTGCTCCCAATGAAGTGGTTGTTACCTTGCATGGTTGACTCCACCACTAGTGTATGAGTGCACCTTGAGTGGCTATAGCAGCAAGAAAAGCGCTTACTAACATACCAACTAATGTTCTAACATACTAACTAACATACTAATGTACTAACATACTAACATACTTATAGCCCTTTTCCACTGCATGGTACTGGCTCGACTCGACTCTGCTCGCTTTTTTTTTTTCCATTAGGCAAAAATTGGGGATAGTACCCGGTACTTTTGGTACCACCTACTACGTCGAGGTTCTAGGTGAGCTGAGCCAATATTAGAAGCTGATGTGAAAACAAATCACTGATTCAGACAGAATCGTCACAGGAGTCGTCACTGTGTCATCATTGCTTGACACGGGACATCCCGCACAAACCGATCATTTTAAACAGCCAAGCTGCACAAATGTTACTCTATTAAATGGCAACCCACAAAAACAAGCCGGGGTCAACTGAGGAGGTGCACGTTCCTCTGTTTGGTTGCCGATGAAAGGATCCAGCGAGAGGATATCCTCAATGGAGGGATATCCCTTCGATATCCCAGGGTCCTGTGGGCCCAGGGACCACGGCCCTGCCCGGAGCTGCGCCCGAAGAGGAAACACCGAGGGCGGTCTGACAGGACACGGAAGTGGGGCAGGCTAAGCTAACTGTTAGCCCATGCACACCGGCAGTTCCGATAACACTGAGGGAGGTCTGGTGGTGGCCTCACCTAGCGTTGACTGTGTTTTTGGTGTCATCGTGTGGAGTGCGGGGAGGTGTGTCAAGGGTGTCTGGCTGGGAGGGTTGGTGTTGGACACCTGAATTCAATGATTAAGAGGTGTGTCCCAATACCTTTGTCCATATAGTGTAGATGCAACAATACATTAACGCTCTATTAGACTTACCCGTTTTTATCAAATGAGGATCTTGCCAGGCGTGATTGTAAATTTGCTGCAATCTAAAATGGACATTTGAAAATGAATGTTAAAATCATGATCTTATTTGTACAAATAACACACTTATAGAAAATAAAAAAAAAACGGAATGGACCACCACGCCACCCGGACGCCCACAATTATAAATATTTAACAGTAAACATTTAAAAAGACTCCATAATAATAAATCTACACCATTAAAGAATACTGATGTACCATCACAAACTGTTTAAGTGAAAACAAATTGACAAGTCTTTTTTTTTTTTTTTACTTAATTTTTACTCATCCATTTCAATCCCATCCAATAAACACTGACGATGGGTTTTAAATTTCTTTCTACTGGTATGAAAAACCTCCTTGTTTTCATCCTACACTTTACCAGTACCACTGTTTAGTAGAATTTAGAAAAAAACAGGTCCTGAGATAGTACCTTTCCCCCTGGAGTACAATAATTCATATAATAAAGCAGGTGGTATGTGGGCATATCTAAAGCGGCGGTAGACAACTTTTTTTGCTTTAACTTATCATTATGATGTAAATGTTGATGCACAGTGTAATGGCTATAGAATAAAGACACCATCAGTGTTTAGATTAAGTTCCCTATAAGCCTCGCTTTCACTATGCAAGTCTGTCTGCCACCGGGTACAAGCTCGCGGGAAAATAAAGGCTCGATTTACGGCACAAAGGAAGTGTGTCAACCATTGTGCAACCAAAATAGGAAGAGGGCAGCGCTTTTTTCCTCCCGGTAGCTATCAGTAGCTATCCCCAGTAGTGGAAATGGCGGACGATGGAACAACCGCAGTGGCAGTGCGGTGGGAACTCTAGCCGGCAAGACAGAAAGAACCCCGTTGACGGAGGAGGCAAAGTAGGCGAAGAGTGAGAGTGATAGAAACAGAGGTAAAACAACAGTGAACCTCAGATGGGCGTTCACCCAATGGAAAGAGCTCCAGAGTTGTATCGGATGTTTTACTCTGCCTTTATCAGAGCACTGAGGTCGGGGTGTCTAGTTCAAATTGGGAGTCTTAGGGTTGTTTCTTGCTTTGGATAGTAGCCAGGCCGCTAATAAATGGAAAGCGATCTGGTTGTCTTTAAGACAGCGGCGCAAACAATGCTGGGGGGGGGGGGGTTGAAAACTTGTCTACTGTCGCTTTAAGATTACCTAGGGTACAATTATTCAATGGGCTACTCTAACCCATCCATTCCATCCATTATCCAAACAGCTTATCCTGCTCTCAGGGTCGCGGGGATGCTGGAGCCTATCCCAGCAATCATTGGGCGGCAGGCGGGGAGACACCCTGGACAGGCCGCTTTAATCTGTTAATTACAGATTGTCTTCAGGTTTGCCCGCTTTATTCATTCATGACTGATCCACATTTCAGCTCGACTGAATTTTTATTAATGCATATTCAAGGAGTATTTAGATAAACATTTGCTAAATGAGTTCCAGTGATTAGTTAGTTTTTATATGTTAATTATTATATACTACATGTCTATGTCTCATTCAGACTTTTACCTGAAGAAAAAAAAATAAAACTAAAACCTTGACAAGATCATTGATTTTCATTGTACTGTATTGAGTAAAAAGATCTACAGGGAGGACGCTGTTACTCTATTCCCAAAACCCCCTTTACATGTGCATCCATAAAACTGACCTGTACTTCAATGATACTGATATGTAAATGACTCACCATCGCAGTCTGGTCTCCAAGTCTGTCCAGACAGGACGCCCTGTGGAGCTACACAATTCACCATATTCAAAAGAAAGAGAAAGAAACAAGAGAAAGAAATGGATAACGTTCTGTCTCATGCAAAAACAGTGTTCATTAAGATAATATGGGTACCGCATTTCCTGGACTACAAGTCGCACCGGATTATAAGTCGCACTCAGCAAAAGCTGTGTTGCAAGGGAAAAAAAGATATGTCGCGTCTGCGTAAATCGTATTTGTATTGTGGTACAGTATAGAGCCCCGCTCGGGACTTGTTTTCTTAATCCTGCTCCCGCTGGATTTCTGACCATTACCGCCCGCACAATAGAGCTCCACTGATTTCGGGTCTTCTCCCATCCTCCAGGGAAAACACGTTATTTTATTGTGTCTTATCAATAAAGAGATGCACAACTGTCGGTAGTAACATAGCCACAGGTATGCATAGCTGCCCTCTTGCGAAGTCCTGCAGCTGTCTTCTCAAGAGGCTAGCTATCTTGGTGACGTTCTCTGACGACACTGCCCTGTTCTCTCTTCTCCAGGGCTCAGAGTCAGATCACGGTTGTGCCCTTCCCGCCTTTGTTACATGGTGTGATAACAGCTTCCTCGACCTAAGCATAGCAAAGACTAATAACTAACTATTGATTTTTAGGAAAAATAGTGACAAGTCAAAAGCTAGCCTTATACATGGCGAGGATGTTCAAATTGTCGACACATATAACTATTTCAAGTTTGAGGTGAACGTAAAGTCGGTTGTCAAGCATGGACGACAAATAATTCATTCAACCCTCTGCCGATCCGGGGAGGGCTGCAGACTACCACATGCCTCCTCCGATACATGTGGAGTCACCAGCTGCTTCTTTTCACCTGACGGTGAGGAGTTTCGCCAGGGGGACATAGCGCGTGGGAGGATCACGCTATTCCCCCCAGTTTCCCCTCCCCCCCAAACAGGCGCCCCCGACCAACCAGAAGAGGTGCTAGTGCAGCGACCAGGACACATACCCTCGGCCCACCAACAGACACGGCAATTGTGACTGTAGGGCCGCCCGACCAAGCCGGGAAGTAACGCCAGGATTCGAACCGGCGATCCCTGTGTTGGTAGGCAACGGAATAGAGCGCTACGCTACCTGTACGCCCTTTGTTTGTTTTTTCACCTGGCTCCTCGCGCAAGCTTGCATTTAGGGGGCGACCTTTTTGTGTGTGCACTGGGTAGGCTGTGGAGCTGAATTGCCCTTCTGGGACAAATAAAATCGTCTGAGTCTGATAATTATATTCATACTAGTGCAATAATTACACCTATTCATTCATTCATTATCCAAGCTGTTTATCCTGAGCAGGGTCGCGGGATGCCGGAGCATATCCCAGCAGTCATTGGGCGGCAGGCGGGGAGACACCCCGGACAGGCCGCCAGGCCATCACAGGTAATTACACCTATTCTAGAGCAAAAATTACATTGTATTAATCACTTTGGAATATAAATTGCAGGATCAGCCAGACGAGTAAAAACAAAACAAAAAACAGCGACTTATAGTCCGGGAAATAAGTTACTTTTGGAAAGTAACTCAGAACAGTCCTAATAATGAATCTTGGGTTTATTTGTTTAGTTGTAGCTCAGGTTTGCCCTTACTGTTCATTCCAATGCAGTGTAATGAACTTTCTGTAATTTCTACAGCCTTTTGCACCAGTTTGACTTACTGTGTTCCCTCTATTGTCATTAGGGATTATCAATAAATTGTACGTTATCAATAAACCCTACTTAATTTCTAATACCCATTCCAACATAATCTGATAACCATTCCATCAGCCCATGGTTTGATGTAGAACAGATCCAAACCATGCTCATTTCTTGATTTTGGCCCTGTTTGATAACCATGCTGCATGCGGCCAGATCGTGGCGGTGGGTGGGCTTAATGACATTGGTACTCAATGACTGGGTTGACATTCACATCACATCCAGTGACGCCGTATGTGATACGGTGCTAATATTCTACAACACCATTATTGCATCCTACACTGATCCTACAGCGCAGACTGAAACCACCAGAGGGCGTTTGTCTTTTTTGACCAGACAACAAAACGAAACTAAATAGGTCTCGATCTCGATCGACACCAGTATTGCAGTGCATTATGTAGATGGACGCCGATGCGTGTCATAAGTTGTCATCATTTCAGTTTTTCTTTGGGACTTCCTACATCTGATTTCAGCTCCACTAATGGAAAAACAAACCATAACCATGCACACTACTACTTGCCGGCATGGTGAAGTGTGGCCTTATTACTGTGCGTTTTAACCAAACACCTTCCCTTTCCTCACATGGGTTTGATTGATTGCCTGAAAAAATGAACAAGTACATTTTGTGCCATGTCACAGCAGGCATTTTTGATGACACCAAACGCTGCTAGCAAGTTTGTTAGACCCAATAGAAGACAGCTAAGTTATAGTGATAGGAATTACGGCTCTTTTTAGTGAGCCAGATAAATGATGTACGATAAATAATGCAAAAACATCGAACACTACTATACATGTGTATCAAATGTTTTATTTATTCTGAACTATGTTTTATATGTTGGTGACTGGCGCAAAAAAACAAGTCTAACTTGCTAACCAATGAGTTCGTTAATCATTAATTGTGCCAATATCACTAGCAGTGGTACCCGGCGTTGCCCTGGGAAAATGCTCTCACCAAATCAACCAACACGATCTGATCTTTAGGATATAATCGGTGATGAAATATAGGATAATTCATGGTATGATACATGTGATTAACGAATGTCGAATAAATGAATCTTATTAACAAAAATTATCAAACGTCATAATTTTCAATCCATTCATCAACCTTCTTTGCCAACGTGTGTATTAATCGCTCAGTGCTGAAGCGCCTCAGGGTAAACCATCTTGCGTGTCTTAAGGCCAGCATTGACAATGTTAGGTGTCGTGCCTCCCTTGACCACTGGAAAGATTTGCTGGAAGTCTCCACAAAGCATCGTTGGAATGCCTCTTTCGCAAATAAATCAAATTTTTTTACTTGGTTTTTGAAATATTTTTCGAACTGTGCAATCATTGGAAAGTGCTGATTCTAAAGATACCTTTTTTTTTGTTCTACAATAACTATTTCTGGAGTTTTAAGCGAACATACAAGCATACACTCTTGCTTTATATATATAAGATGCCATCGCTTTCGTATTACTTTGCAGTCATACTGGCCATAAGCAACGTGTCCTAGCGCGGGATTCATGGTAGCGAGCACAGATGTCAAAACATGGAGCGTTCAAAGGCACAGATCTGCTATTTACCTGTAGTAATATTTGGACAACATCTTCAGTTTTACTCCAAACTTCCAGCTGAAAGGTGAATCTCTTTTCTCCCTGTGCAAGACATTAGAGGTGGATTCAAGGTGAGTACATGCTGTGACAAATAACACAAATGGCCAAACTGAACAATCCTAGTGAATTTTCTGATTTTATCTAACCTTTTACACAGAAAATCTGTTTTTGTAACATTCACTCAAAAGACACACCGGTATCTGCTCTTGGGCTTTAAAGAGAGATAAGCCATGTACAGAGGAACTCTTTAGACTTGGGTCAAAGGTGTTTATTATCACTCATTCACTAAATAAAGAAAATAAGCTATTGAAACTCTTTGTCCATGTACATAAAAATTAAGGTAAACTTGTATTTTAATGTACAGGTTGCTGCAACAAATTTCCTCAAGAAGAACAAACAAGATTCATTCCATCAGTCCAGCATCTTGCCCGTCTGTCTGCTTGCCTGCCCAAATTGTCAGATGCCCCTACTCAGGCCTAAATTATTTATTTTACACAACACACTCACTGTCTCAGACATGCACTCACAACACTCACAAAATACAAGTCGGCCCCCGGTATTGACAGTAGGCAGAGTAGTATAGAATTATCCCATGTCTACAGCCACCAGCGTTGAACGAATAATGGGCGGCATCATGCATCTTATGAGTACACAGACGCAAATACAACTAACAACAAGTTCCTTTGTGTAGTATGGACAACTGCTCTCAGTGTAACGCAGAGCCTTATGGCCTTGGATAAAGTATAAAATTACACACCTTGTGCCTGCTTCCCATTACCTGCCTGACACTGTACACGGCAGCTTTCCACTCACACACCCATCTTTGTGGCTACGCTACATATCTGTGTGGTGAGCTGAATAAAATAATACACTGAGCTGAATAAAAGTGGCCACAACAGTAACAACCATGTTCACTACAGTTAAGGCCTTGAACCGCTTGACAGCAAGAGGCTCAACAGAGAAAATGTGTTTTTTTAAGTTGAAAAACATTTCCAGACATTTCTTCTGGCCACCAGATGGATTCAGTGTCGCTGGATGGATGCAGGCTTTAGACTTACCCTTTCACTTCCATAAGGTGCGATGATGTTGTTCTCTTTGATGTAATAGACCTGGGATCACAGGTAAATGGGATCAGTTTCATTATTTATAATCACAGACGGAGAAAATTCACATCTTTTTGTCATTAATTTTTCCATTAATGTCATAACAGGAGGGCAATGTCATACCTGTCCACATAAAATAGAGATGTTAGGTGGCCTGGTCCTATAAAAAAAAAAACGTGTTGCTCAATTGGGTTAAAATTATTAGTGGCGAAAATTATTCTGCAATTCTACAACACAAACACGACATTGACAATTTGTCTTTTCAGACTTTCAGACTGACTTGGGTCTGCTGCGATACTAAATATATATCTGGAAGTATTCTTTTACCATTGGCTCCTTGTCTCCTTCGAGAGATAAAGGATATTTGGGCTGTCAAGTGAGTCAAGATGAACTGTTGGATGCTTTACAACAGCATTTCTTATTAAGAATGGACTTCTCAGGGCGTCCAGGTAGCGTAGCAGTCTATTCCGTTGCCGACCAATACGGGGATCGCTGGTTCAAATCCCCGTGTCGGTCGGGGCGCCTGTTTGAGGGGGAGTGGGGGGAATAGCGTGATCCTCCCACGCGCTACGTCCTCCTGGCGAAACTCCTCACTGTCAGGTGAAAAGAAGCGGCTGGCGACTCCACATGTATCGGAGGAGGCATGTGGTAGTCTGCAGCCCTCCCCGGATCTGCAGAGGGGGTGGAGCAACGACTGGGACGGCTCGGAATAGTGGAGTAATCGGCCAAGTACAATTGCAGAGAAAAAGGGGGAAAAAAAGATGAAAGAAAGAACGGACTTCTCAATAATTTAGTTGAATAAAGAACAATTTCAAATTCTGCCAAGCTGCCAATTCCTCTGCCAAACTTGAGCAACCCCTGAGGGACGGGGTTTATCTTGACCGGTGAAAGACAATGTCTTTGAAAAACATGTTTGCACAGGTCTTACAGCTGAGCTTGTTTGACATGTAGAGTTTTGTTAGCACAGGAGTTTGCTTCAAATACGGTTTGTAAAATTGCCGAAGGTTTGTCCACCATCACACAATATTGGTTCGCCAACTGCTTTGATAGGCTAAAAAAATCATCCCAACACACAATCAAAGACCAAAGCATGCTCACTCATGGAAAGGATTGTTCTTCTCCTCCACGAGCTCAATCTTCTTACAGTCTCTGAGAGGAATCTGCAGGAGATCGAACAGGTTTGAATGAGGGCACAGTTACTAGACCGAGCACTCCAATGACACAGAACTTATACTCTGGTATTATGATGCAGGAAATACACCTCCCTCACAAACATGGCCAATGTGCTCCCACTTCCTCTTCATAGGGTAAAGACTGCTTCTCCCACCGCCTGCAACGTTATAAAGGCTAACTTCCTGTCACCTTTGATTCTAGCTGTGATCACTTTTTTGTGTTTCAACACAGTGTATAACACAACACAGGTGTTGTCGTTGACATACTTTTATGTTTCTGTTGTCAGACTGCACACAACTATACAAAAACTGATTTGATCGGGCATCCAGGTGGCATGGTGGTCTATTCCACCGCCTACCAACACGGTAGTCGCCAGATCGAATCCCCGTGTTACCTCCGGCTTGGTCGGGCGTCCCTACAGACACAATTGGGTGTGTCTGCAGGTGGGGAGCCAGATGTGGGTATGTGTCCTGGTCGCTGCACTAGCGCCTCCTCTGGTTGGCCGGGACGCCTGTTCGGGGGGGGGGGACTGGGGGGAATAGCGTGATCCCCCACATGCTACGTCCCTCTGGAGAAACTCCTCACTGTCAGGTGAAAAGAAGCATCTGGCGAAGCGTCTGGCGAAGTGTCTGGCAAAGCGTCCTTGGGTTCCTTGAAAGGCGCTATACAAATCTAAGTTGTTGTTGTACCGGAGGAGGCATGTGGTAGTCTGCTTCCCTCCCCGGATCGGCAGAGGGGGTGGAGCAGCAACCAGGACGGCTCGGAAGAGTGGAGTAAAAAAAAAGGGGGAGGGGGAATCCCCCCCCCCAAAAAAACTGATTTGATCGAGGATCACAAACAGCCTTGAAATGACCATTAGCACTGGTTATCCAGTGAGCATTTTGTGTTGTTTTGTGTCGCCTGACAACAGAAACATAAAAATACGTCAATGACAACACCTGTATTCTGTTATACGCTATGTTAAAACACAAAATAAGGGATCACAGACGCAATCGAAGGTGGGAGAAAGTTGGCTTTTTAACCTCGGAGAGAACCAAATGTACCTTACCAAGACAAAAGGGAAGTATGTCGGCCATGTTTGAGAAAAAGGTTTTATTAAAGACTTAAACTCCTCATGGAGAGTCTGAATTGAGAAATCACTAGGTTGAAAAGTTAAAAAAAAAACGAATGAATAAATAAACAAACAACAATTCACACCAAACCTTTAAGATGGGCTCCCCGATATCTTCTGGATCAAATATGATGGATTTGGAGCACACCTTAAATGATCCTCTGACTTTTCTGGAAGAAAAACAAATTGCAATGCAGTTTAGTTGACCGTTTCCAAACACAACTGACATATCTTCTCGGTGAGCTCACAGAGGTCTTGTTCTGATGCACTAAATGGCTAAAGGAGGACGATTCAGTGTCAAACTGCAATGGAAAAAGTACCGGAGTTAGTGTCGGTAGTGTTTGTGTGGACACGAATCAAAAATCTAATAACACATTTCAGTCTGACACATGGACAGTGCAACAAAGAAGGAAAGCGTTAAACATACTATGAGATGTAGGCTATTCTTATCAAACCTCTTTCATTCAGCAAATCTATCTGTTAGCATTTGCAGTATAGCTGCAGTTGGAAGAGGTATGACTGTAGTGAAAAATTCCAGACAAACCATGTGAGTCTCTCTGCACAGACACCCACAGACCTAAATCATCCAAACACTGTTTTGCAGATTTGAACATTTTCCCTAATTTGGAAAGTGGTTCCTTGAATCTTTCCCACACTTCTTTCGGGTATTCTATGCTTCTGCAACATTGCACAATACATTACAGAGTATAAAGCAAAAGGTAATTTGCATGTGGTGTGTTTAAGCTCAAGATGTGATGAAGATACAATGATAATTCCCTGCAAACAAAGACACCTACACCTAAAATCCCTAGAATGACTTTTAACTCTTGACAAACCCGAGTCCCGTTACTGTGATATGAGAAAAACTAATGTGCGTCGTTTCACCTGTCTACCACAGCAGATTTATAAAGAAAGACGTCTTTTAAATCAGAGATAATCCTTGATTTATAAGTGTTGTTTATGAATGATGAGCTGTGTTGTGATGCATTTCTGGTTGTGATCATCATCGCTGTTATCCGTTAGCCTACCTGTCCTTGGTTGAGGTGGCGGTCAGATGCTGTGCAACGTGCTGTTCAAAATAGTATTCCTCCAAGTCCAGCAACAGCAAAGAAAATCTAAGGAAATGGCACAGTGCAAGAGTATGAGACTGCAGGAGGCAACAGCAAAAGCTCTGGGAGCCCTGCACAGAACCTGCTGTAAATTACAAACAACCAGGGTGCATACTGAAAGGATTTGCTATGTGGGTCAAATGGTTCACCTGCATTGACTCTGCAGGTTTAGTCATCGCTTTTAAACATTCAGGAGATGTCTCGTTAAAAATAGATTTACCATCTTAATTTGGAACCAAGTGACACTTGACAAATACCTTTTGTTAAATTATTTTTCTTTTCATATCCTCGAATACCAAATGAGTCAACATGTTGGCGTTTGCCATTTCTGAGCTAATGTGCTGCCAGACATAATCCCACCCACGGGACTCGACTATGAAAGTAAATAATGCCAGGTACCCTTGGTTTTACAACTTTACAATAATGCCCTCGTATCAATATCAGGGTTTGTAGAATCGACTCAGAATGGGTAACCGGTCCAAGTAGGAACGGCAGCGTTCTGTCGATCCAAGGTTTGACAGCAAAGCACTCAGACAACTGCTTAGTAATGAAGCATTTTCTAAAACCTCAAAGTCTACGAGATGCTAATTTCCCTGTGAACGCGATATCCTTAAAGCAGTGTTTCTCAACCCAGTCCTCAAGGACCCCCTATCCTGCATATTTTCTTTTCAACCCTGCATAGGTATCTGTTTGAAGTTACTCAACCAATCAGCAATGAATTTTGTCAGATGTTGCACACCTTGCATAATTAAGTGCTGCGAGATGATTGGTCCAGTAAGTACAAGCAGGGCTACCTATGCAGAGTTACAATGAAAATCTGCAGGATAGGGGGGTCCTTGAGGACTGGGTTGAGAAACACTGCCTTAAATAAGGTGACACAACTGGTTAAACTTCATTACAATGAGCTAGAACCAGGATAGACTGAGGCACATTAGCATGACGGGTTTATCTCGGTATCAGACCTCCGAGTAAGCACTAAACTAGCATGAACTTTTAAACTTGCTGAAATAGGAACCAACTGAAGTTGCAGTCAAATAGCTCGTCTAAATATTAATCTAATTATCAGCCTAAATATTTGCTTTTGTGCAGTTCCATAAATAATTGGGGTGCTTTTCTTTTTTCCTTTAAAAAGAAAATAATCGGCAACAGATAATTCAAATGAAGCAAAACTACTTGCAGAGGAAATTTAAGGTTTATAAACCATTTCAAATTATCTATGCAATCCATCCATCCAGATTTTATTGCTTTGAGATCAGAAATAAAACCCCTTTTTCACTTTGATGTGAATATAGTAATTAGCAAATGTGAAAGGTGCAAGAAAAGAGAAACCAAAACTCTGGCATCTCAGATGTGTGAAATGTGGTTGTCAACATGGAAAACTAAAGATACTGGTTGCGGTAGAGCTTAGGTTCCTCTATCCATATCCATGCTCCTTTGTTGTGACCTGTGCAGCAGACAGACCATCCGGAGAAAACCTCCACCGACGTCACGCTTTACATCTCAGATGGATTCACTTCGAATTTTACCCCAGAAATGTTGGAATCCCATTCTACACGACGAGGCACCCAATACACCATAAACAGAGTCTCACACGAGAAATTCTACAACTTCACAACACCAACGACTCAGCTCAGCAATCTTACATGATGTTAAAGGACATCCGTGTCCATGACTCGACAATGTTTTGTCCAAGAAGCTAAAAAAAAAAAGTGATTAAAAATACATGCTGTGCAATGCAGCGTGACTCTTCTGCAGCAAACACTTATTTCAGCCGAACACCACCGGAATTGGGACACGACCGTTTACATAAGTTAATCTATGTTATTTATAGATAACGAGCCATTTTGATTCCATTTTTACACTTAAACACGTAAAATATTGAAATCTGAAATCAACAGAGCTATTGGAAGGAGCCAAGTGCACGGATACCCGAATAAATGTGTCGAAGTTCAGGGGTTTGTCCCAGACACTGTAGTCTACGACATAGACTTGGACATAAACATGGTCGAGCAGAATCTAGGATTACATTAACCATATTCTAGGATTACATTAACCATATTTTAGGATTACATTAACCATATTCTATGATTGCATTAACCATATTCTAGGATTACATTAACCATATTTTAGGATTACATTAACCATATTTTAGGATTACATTAACCACATTTTAGGATTACATTAACCATATTTTGGGATTACATTAACCATATTTTGGGATTACATTAACCATATTCTAGGATTACATTAACCATACTCTAGGATTACATTAACCATATTCTATGATTACATTAACCATATTCTAGGATTACATTAACCATATTCTAGGATTACATCAACCATACTCTAGGATTACATTAACCATATTTTGGGATTACATTTACTATATTGTAGGATTACATTAACCATATTTTGGGATTACATTAACCACATTTTAGGATTACATTAACCATATTCTAGGATTACATCAACCATACTCTAGGATTACATTAACCATATTTTGGGATTACATTAACCGTATTCTAGGATTACATTAACTACATTTTAGGATTACATTAACCATACTTTTGGGATTACATTAACCACACGTGTACTCTCCCAGGGCACTATGAACACCCGCCGTTTCCTCCGGACGAACGACACCACACACAACCGCTTCCAGTCTAACGACCCCCGTCCACAAACCCCGGGGCATGTTTTAACGGAACTAACGGCACGTAAATAAAAACAAAAAATTTAAAAACAAAAAATAAACAACCAGTTGGACTGTATCTGGGTCACAAACCTCTCTTTGCACCGTTCGCTAATCTTTAAGAAAGCCATGACTGCGACACCATCCTCCCCCCGGTCTCTCCACACGCCGACCGCCCGGACCAGCTGAGGCGCAGACTCGGACCCGCTTCAGCGCCGCGCTCGTCTTCCCCCTCAACTCCTCATGAGTCCCGACGGACGCTCGCCTTCACTCGCTCTCACTCGCATCTCCCCCTTACCTCCCCCTCAACCGCATGACCTTTTCCCCCCGAGCGAGTGCGAAGCAGCGAGGAGAGGCGACGTTTCAGCACCGCTCGAGTTTCCCCGGAAGTACGGAAACTTGCGGCCAATCACGTGACCGGCTTGTGCCAGCTGAGTTGTACAGAAGCCCAACGTAACCAAAACAATACGTCTTTACGCGTAATGTGCTGTACGGAACGCCGGGGGGCTAAAATTTGCGCCGTTAACAACGTTTATTTACGCTAAACATGATTAAATGAGGTACGTGTGTAGAACCTGATAATGCAATAAATCCCCGATAGTGTCATAACCCTGATAATGTAATAAAAAAATGCGCTCGAGGCCATTGAAAATGCAATAAAACCTGATAATGTAATAACTTCCTGACAATGTAATAAAAGTGCATTTCCCGATAATGTGATACACTTTTTACCGATAATGTAATAAAGTATTGCATTAACAGGAGGTTATTACATGATCAGGTTAGCCTTCATTTTGCAGGTCCTGATAATGTAATAATTCCCCAATATTGTAATAATTTCACAGCAGACCACCTATTAATGGGTTCAAGTGGCGATACTGTGTTGGCAACTCTAGCTCCAGAGCACTAGCGCCATCAACAGGTCAAAGTTGGACATGCATGAATGTTTATTAACTTTTGACCTGTTTATCCGTTCTCCACAACCACTGTATCACTGAAATGCACTTTATTACATTATCGGGAAGTTATTACATTATCAGGTTTTATTGCATTTTCAATGGACTCAAGAGAAGATTTTATTACATTATCGGGTTTATTACATTATTGGTAATTTATTACATTATCAGGTTCTACAACGTGTCCAAGAGGCATTTAAGCCCTCTATCTCCCTTAAACCAAAGAAGGTTGGATCAGTTCATCTGGATACGTTTATTGGCAGATACGTTTCATCACTCAACTAAGTGGCAGCTTGGGCAGCTGTTGTCCTTCTCTTGTCTCTTCGATCGGCTGGTGCACTGTCTGGGCGTCTTCCTGGCTTTGACCAACGCCCAGTTAGGATAACCACACTTAACCAGGGCCTGTTTAATGTGGGGTTTCTCCCCTTCCCCTTCCCCGGCCGCTGTGTCTGTGGGGACCAGTGGCGCCCCCAGAAAATTTTCATAGGGGGGGGGGCACTGAAAATCTTGGGGTGGCACACCAAAACCAAAAGCCGTGACTGAATTTGGGGAATTCTATGCTGCTGTTGTAGTGTACTGTATGGGCTAGTGGAAAACTGTCAATATGAGAGTTAAGAAAATGTAAAATATCAGATAGAAGCATATTATGCATAATCAGAAGCATATTCTGTGTATGCGACGCATGGCTGGGGGGGGCAAGCGGGGGGGGCCGGGGATAGTATCAGGGTGGCCGTGGCTACCCCTGGCCACCCCTTGGGGGCGCCACTGGTGGGGACGTTGTCCAGCTCGGTGGTACAGCGTCCTGATGACCCCTGGTTTGTGCTCCGGCGGATGATGAGAGTCAAACCATATTGAAGCACTGATCAGTACGTGTTGGTTTACGGTAAACACCAACAATCAAATGTCCCCCATCACTGTAACAATAGGAACGATTGTTAGGAACCATTGTTTAGTTCCTTGTTTTCACAGGGGTCGTTTAGGTTGTTGCACCTGGAATAAGGGACCGAGCGTGATGCATAACCTTACGTGCCGAAGTTATTATGAAAGTTTATAGCCCCGTGGGGTTGAAACGAGTTGTAACGTCTCATTAGTAGAAGGAAACAACACACTTTAACATGGTGGCAGCGGCGGACGACTCGGTTCGAAGTTTGGTGCGGAAAAGTTTCTAGGAGCGGGAGAGCAGGTTAGTGTTCCTTCTCGCAGTGTCTTAGCAGGAAACAAAACCAAGGCCACTGGTGACAGGGCCAACCCTGTTACCACCAGATCAGGCCGCTCTGTTGTGCAGCCGCAGCGATACAAAGACTTTGTGACCTCACACAGATGAATGGATCTGTAGCACTAATGGACTTTGGGAGGGGGGGGGCATGAATGAAGAAAAAAAAAGGGAAAAAAAGTGAATCACAAATGTTGTGTACATGTGTTCTTGTTCACCTGGTTATCTGCAAGTTGAGGTATTCATTTAAACATTGGTTATGTTAAACTGTGAAGAGAAGCCATAGCACTTTGATACACAGTCGTTGATAATGTTCATTTTCATGGGGAGCTATAAGTAACTGATAAATATATGTCATTGTTAATATGAAAAACATTTTGAATGTTGATATTCGTACACTGTTAGTAGCAAAGAGTTTTGTTTGTATTTTATTGGTTACAGCAATAGACAATTAAACAAAAATGTATTAAAGGTTCTAAAAAAAGAAGAAACTCTGAAAAGAGAAAGGATGTAACAATAGGAACTATTGTTAGGAACCATTGTTTAGTTCCTTGTTTCCACAGGGGTCGTTTAGGTTGTTGCACCTGGAATAACGGACCGAGCGTGATGCATAACCTTACGTGCCGAAGTTATTATGAAAGTTTATAGCCCAGTGGGGTTGAAACGAGTTGTAAAGTCTCATTAGTAGAAGGAAAACAACACACTTTAACAATCACCAGCTGGAATTTCACAGTGTAAGAAGGCTGACCTGTCATTTTTCCACATCCTCCCTGATGAACTTGACGTGGTTCCTCACCGAGTGACCTGCGGCACGTCCTGAGATTTCATTTTAACCCGGGTGTTATGTTTGTAAACTACTACTAAGACCCGGTAACGGGTCTGACCCTTTAGCCGAGCGGTTAGCGATGTGGCCTTGTGGTGCAGGACACGCCGTATCGAATCCCACACCGGGCAACAAAATAACCGGTTACATGTTACAAAAAATTTTAACATGAAAAAGTTTGCAACAAAAGTTACATACAAAATAACAACCAAAAGTTTGTTCTGCGCATGTGCCATGTTGTTATTGCTGGTCGCCCGGACGCGAGGTAGTCTTGAGAGAGAGAGAGAGAGAGAGAGAGAGAGTGAGTTTTGGGGTTTTTGGCCCTCCATACACGTGGCACAGGACCGGAGGCGTGTGACGTGTCGTCTTGAACTCGCACAGGGAAGTTTGGAGTGGGGTGTGTATGTGCGCGTCGTCTCCTGTCCAGGAACAAAACGTAAACCTCCCCCAGAAAACATAACGCTGATAATGTCTCGCTGAACGTTGGACGTCTGTCTGCTGTGATGTAGAGGTTCCGCTCCTGGCCGCCGGTTTGGCGGGAAGGCAGAATGCAGTGGAGAAGACACGTAGTGGGCCTGACTTTCTCCATCTTCTTCATTTCGTCCTGTTTCACCAACAAGGTGCGTGTTCGGCTCAGGCGGGTTAGTGACGTCACACACACGCACACACACGCACACACACACACACATTGCTCTCTCACGAGCGTGCTCATTTCTCTAAGAACGAACGGGGGTGACTTTTGGAGGAGACCGGAACTCTTGAAAAGGAAGAACCGTCTCACAGTGTCGCACTGTCAACAGTGGCGGCTGGTCAGCGCGGGGCGCCGGGGCGCCGCCCCCCTCAAATATCAAGAGATGAAAATACTCAGTGTTTCCCAACCCGGTCCTCGAGGACCCCCCCTATCCTGCATATTTCCTTTGCAACCCTGAATAGGTACCTGTTTGTAGTTATTCAACCAATCGGCAATGAATTATGTCAGACGTTGCACACCTTGCATAATTAAGTGCTGCGAGATGATTGGTCGAGTAAGTACAAGCAGGGCTACCTATGCAGGGTTGCAATGAAAACCTGCAGGATGGGGGGGTCCTTGAGGACTGGGTTGAGAAACACTGTAAATGCAATTTAGTTGCACACAGGCGCGGATCTACGGGGTGGCAACAGGGGTGGCAGCTGCCACCTCTGGGACTCAGTCTTGCCACCCCATTTATAAATCAGATAATATGTTTTTAAAGTATGTTTTATGTACATGCACGGTGAAGGTCAGTGACACCCGCAAAAAAACCATCTCAAACAGTAGAGAACAAAGTACATTCGATGAAATACGAGTTTTGAATAATAACACGTTTAGAATAATGTCCATTGCCCCCCCCCCTCATTGAACCTCATGCCACCCCTTCGCCACCCCAGGAAAAAAAACCTCTAGATCCGCCACTGGTTGTACATAATGCACATAAATATGAAATAAACGTGTTTTTCTAGTCTGTGAGCGCCTGCCAGCAGCCATCAAATATTGGTTCCAAGTGGTATTTGGTTGATTTCTGACTGAATACATGTATACCTCCTGGGTGACACCATACCTTATGTAAGCCCTCAAACTTGTGGCGAGCAGGTGACCTGAGGCCGCTGTCAGACACCCCCACTTTTATTGGCAGTGAATCGGTATTGTTTTAATGCTTTTTGATCTAATGGTATTTGACAATTCTTGTGGCTGTCAATCATGTTCACACCCACCACCACGCCTCGTCTCGACTGTCAATCATCCACCGTCTACGAACCCTGAAAATCTATAGGCTACGTTGTCCTTCTTAATAGCTCTGACTGTGTGGACAGTATAGCAGCTGTCGGGTGTGCTGCGCCAAGGTAAACTGCATCCCCCCCCACCCCCCACCCCCCAAAAATCCCATTTATTCCTATTTCAGCTTTACTCATTCCCGAAGGGACACGTGGACGCTGTTTCGTGCAGCACAGCCAACACATTTCGACATTGCAACGACAAATGTAGAATAACAGTAACGTAACAAATGTTTGGAAGGATAGAATAAAGCGTGCAACAACTTGAAAGATGCACAACTGCACGACTCCGACTAGCACTGTTGAAATGAAAACTGCATAAATGCACTAATTAAGTATTGCACTTCCAAACACACAGAGGATGTTTACATGTTGTCATATTGCGAAGCACTGGCAGAGTGAGTTGTCCATAGAAGCCAAGTAGAGTTAACCCACAAGAACTTGGATTTCTCTAGTTACGAGTAGCTGTGCATTTGGATAATAAACTATTAAGTTACCAGAGCAAAAAATAATTTGGAAACCAAACTACTGTTATTTCACATCCTGAAACTGAACACTTGATCGCATTGCAACAGCCGCACATAAATCACAGATTATTTTGAAAACGCCAATGGCAGTTAGAATTGTGGTACAAACCCCATGGATTCAGCAACACTTACTTCCTTGCAACAAGGCTACAAGCTCAGGCTCACAATCACTTTTAGATTGCATTGAATTGATGAAATAAATATGGCCCGTTCTTATTTCATTGGATGATATGGAAAAATATGACACGGATGAGCCATCTCCAAAGAGGCGTCCTTACTGGATAAAGGACCGAACATGTGTGTCTCGACCTTCAGGCTAATTAACTATCATTCTCACTACTTCACTCATTTGACCCTGTGGGTTGTATATAATGTTTACTGGTGTTTGTTAAGTGTGTGCGTTGATTCAGAAGTGCTCACACGGCAGCATCTGTAAAACAGACTTTTTGTCCATTCTGCAACTCTATGAGATGATGAGTCACATGTAGTTTGGATGGATGTAATGTTTTTTTGTGAAAATCTGAAAGCACACCAGTGCTGGTTGAAATGCCTAATGGCTTTATTCTGATGTCACTGGCTCCCATGCAGTTATCGATTTCTTTATCGATCTATTTTTGCAGTATGTACTGTCCGTGTTGAAATTCACCTATCCAACCTTATTTCAAGGGTGAGTACGTTAAAAATACTTGGAATGGGTCTAGTTCGGTTCATGTGATAACTAAGCTATTTGTTTATTGCACGTGAGAAAATGGCAGATTTTGTGAAAGCTTTGGATGAGAATGAGGGAGCGTGAATAGCAATCTGAGAAGGGAAAAAAAAACCCCGCTGTGTATCAGATGGATGTATTTCAAAATCAACTTCTAAAACCAGTGGCCCAAAATAATCTGTACCTGTGCTCAGATGGCAGACGTGTATCGGGGCTCTGCTGCTCCTGGTCTCTGGAAAGACTGGGTGGCTGGAGATGAGCCGCATTACCAGGTAATATGATAATCTGAGGAGCAAAAACATTAGCTAATTTTATCTCATGCCATTTGGCTAAGTCACTTTTGTCACTGTCTTTTTTTTAAAAGGACTCTTTTTCTTGGGAAGATTGTATCCAGGCCTTGAGAAAACATCTTTTTGTGAAATAATTCTGTCCCACGTTACAGATCTGCGGCCCTTTCCTGGCTGCCGGGGTCGATCTTGTTTGTAGGGAACATATACGCCGGCTCCCGGGCTTTATCACGTATGGTGAGTAACCAAGCACTCCATAAATAACTCACTTATTAAACTATATTAAACATCTTACAACGTCCATACACTTTTTTAACCAATAGTTTTCAGTGAGTTTACATAACTTCTCCGTAACGTTTAGCTTAATATCCACCATCAACAGAAACAATTTTTCAAATGTGCCACTGAAAAGGTATGTATATGATGTGAAAGTAAGCTTATATCTCAAATTCTGTATATGAGCCGCTCTTCTCAACAATGTTTGTAAGCCATGTGTTGTAGTTGTACATTTGAAGCCACTGATTGTTCCAACATGCCTGGTACTGTTGACAAGCAAGCTAGCTAGCTAGCTAGCTAGCTGATAGTAAAGTGGACATGAAGCAGCCAATCAAGTTGACATGATTTGCTAAATGTATTTCCAGTCTAATCAACAATTCTGCTACAAACATGACAAATGTAAACATAAAAGAAAAAAAAGTAGCCCGTTATATCTTTCATGGCGAGGGTGCCACCGTCTCGCGGCACTATAACCTCTGACGTCATGGGGTTGGTCGGTGGATAAAACGGAGGCGGTGAAAGTTTGAGACTGAGGAGCCGCGGGACAGAAGAGGACAAAAGGGAGGCCGCTATTGTATTGCTCCTGGATGTAAAAACGAGTTTTACAGGGTTACAGCCAAGGACAAAACAATCCATTCTCATAAACTGACGCTGACACGGAGAACAGTACCGACTCATTTCTGTCCCGTCAGAACTCTTCACTCTGTCAGATTCCAGAACACGCTCGTCGATGACCTCGCTCAGAATTTACTGAGGATGAATCCGGCATAATGTCTGCATATCCCACATCGACTGTTTACACACGGTGTTCTGCCCATGGTATCCAATGGTATTGCGGCATGGTGGCGCGGTGGTTAGCGCTGTCGTCTCACAGCAAGAAGGCCCTAGGTTCGAACCCCAGTGTTGCCCAACCTTGGGGGTTATCCCATGTCATCTTCTGTGTGGAGCTTGCATGTTCTCCCCCACCTTCAAAAAAAACCCAAAACAACAAGACATGCATGTTAGGGTTAATACTCCTGTCCGTGGCCTTGACCGAGGCATGGCAAGACGAACCGGAGTTGGTCCCCGGGTGCTGCATGGCGGCCGCCCGCTGCTTCTAGCTACACAGCTAGGATGGGTTAAATGCAGAGTGTAATTAACCCAGAGGGATCAATAAAGTATCTCAAAATCAAAATCAAAAATCAAATTAAAAAAAAAATCCCAAACACTGGTGACACAACATGCTACACGACGTGATGTGAACGAACTACGCATAGAAAGTGTTCGTGTGACATCATATTGTCATGTCAGACCTCTCACACATGTTTCGCATCTCGCTGGCTCATTCACCAGAAGCATGTGACCTAGTTGGCTCTGTGAACCGGCAAACAACTGACATTAGGCACCATTGCTGTAGGTTAACAGCTGCTAGCAGCAACTAGCTAACGCTAGGTTTAGCTCATAATTAGCGACATAAACAAAACGTGTCAGTCAGGCAACAACTATATGTAAACAAAGTGCACATGGAAACATTGTTTACACTGTAAGTTTTTGAGAAGCGTTGTTTGGATGTTAACTACCTGATCTTGTGTTTCAGGACATTCCCATATTCTTTACTCTTCAAAATTCCTCCCATGTTGTTGGTTACCTCATCCTACGGCTGGTCCACGGAGAGGTGAGTGTGAGTGGAGGGCTGCTGGTTGGTAGATTTAAATGTTAATTTTTCTTTTTCTTTTTTTGGATTCTTCCCCCGTTTTCTCCCCAATTGTATACCGGCAAATTACCCCACTCTTCTGAGCCGTCCCGGTTGCTTCTCCACCCCCTGTGCCGATCCGGGGAGGGCTGCAGACTACCACATGCCTCCTCCCATACATGTGGAGTCGCCAGCCGCTTCCTTTCACCTGACAGTGAGGAGTTTCACCAGGGGGACATAGCGGGTGGGAGGATCACGCTATTCCCCCCAGTTCCCCCTCCCCCCCTAAACAGGGGCCCTGATCAACCAGGGGAGGCGCTAGTGCAGCGACCAGGACACATACCCACATCCTGCTTTCCACCCGCAGACACGGCCAATTGTGTCTGTAGGGACGCCCGACCAAGCTGGAGGTAACACGGGGATTCGAACCGGTGATCCCTATGTTGGTAGGCAACGGACTAGACTGCTGCGCTACCCGGACACCCCTAATATTAATCTTTTAATGCAGTTTCCCTTCCTGTGTGGGGACAAAAGGGAGGAAATATGAGCACAAGTCACAGAAGCTACGCAGGCTCACTGTTGTCACATTCAGTCTCGTAGCTTGTGTGAGTCTAAACCAGCACTATACAGTACAGCAGTGGTTCTCAACCTTTTTGGGTTCCTTGACCCCCTGCGTATTTTTGATCTACCCTGAGGACCCCTCCACCTGATCTTGGGGGAGGGGGGTTGCAATTTGATAGAAACAGTAGAAACTGCATTTTAAATTGCATTATAGCATTTATTCACTCTTTGGGGCAAAAATAAGAGCTTTCAGTTGTAACTTAGATATAGTTAACAAAACAGAATTCTTATGCAGTAACTTTCAGATATATGTAACAACACAGAATATGTATTCAGTAACTTTCAGATATATGTAACAAAACAGAATATGTATTCAGTAACTTTCAGATATATGTAACAAAACAGAATATGTATTCAGTAACTTTCAGATATATGTAACAACACAGAATATGTATTCAGTAACTTTCAGATATATGTAACAAAACAGAATATGTATTCAGTAACTTTCAGATATATGTAACAAAACAGAATATGTATTCAGTAACTTTCAGATATATGTAACAAAACAGAATATGTATTCAGTAACTTTTAACACGGGAGCGAGATCTCTTATTAAAATACAATAAATGACACTTGTGAAACAGATGTAATTAGAGAAAAAAGTCCTGTTACCCTTTATAGTTTAGGTAGATAAAGGTCTCAGTCACATTTGAGTAAAATAATCCTATTTCTATAAATGTCATAGGATCTTCTTTTTAAAGATATTTTATTTTCACGGACCCCTTGCAATTACACCACGGACCACTAGGGGTCCGCGGACCCCCGGTTGAGAAACACTGCAGTACAGTACTGAACTGAAAAGCTTAAACTGTGTTCTTCCGTTTCTTACCAACAGAGGATGCCCTGGCTGAAACACTTCAGGTTGGTGTTTGGTCCCCTACCTTTTGTCCTCTCACGCAAACACACAGGAGTGAGTCCTGTGATGGACAGGTAACGTTTGTACAAGGCGTGTCTGTTGCTAGATCGCATAATGCTGCAGGAGACGGTAGAGTTTAAAGGCTTAACGCCTGAGCCCTGCACTCTGTTGAGACCAAGATGGTGAAATAATCCCATTAACGGTATTAATAATCATCTTTTGCCTTTTTCGAGTCCCCATATCGCAGGACAAAACCTAAAAGACAACATAAAAATGGCAGACGTGGATTTAAAGAAACCCATAGTTAAAGGCGTCTCTTTGAGTTTTGTCTTGCCCCATACGAGACACTCGGGCTTGCAAAATCATCACAAGATTTATGTCGTATAACTTGTGTTGGGTTTTTTTTAACATCTCAAACTACAGGCTTACTTTTCCTCCATTGTAATGCTGATTTAGTTCATGTCTGATGTTTGGACAATACAGTTTTGCAAAATGCTCTACACATGAAGTTATTGATATTCATGATGTGTGAATCCTCCACACATGCGTGAAAAGGCGTGAATAAAGAAAAGGAAACCCGCGGCGGGGGTTTCTGATCATACCGCTGAGGTTGTGACACGGCCGCTCGGCCCGTCTGGATCTTCTCACAAACAGAAATGTGCACTTTGACACGGTGCACCGGAGTAATTACCAGGCAAACAATGGAGACGTCATGTAGCTTGTTTTCTTCTCTCTTGCAGCATATTTGTTTTGCTCGGATCAGCAATCAACCTTCCTTTCTACGATCCTGAGGTAAAAGACGACTCGCTCGCCTGCTGAATGTGTTTCCACCCTGTAACAAAGTATTTCTGCCGTGCACAAACAAACATCTCACAGCATTTCAGAGACTGTTTTCTCTCTTTTGCAGTTTGAAATGGGCAGTTACACGTGGGCCATTGGTCATCTGTCCTGTGTTGGTAAGTTTAAAAAATAAATAAATAAATGTTATTATCTGTTTTTGGCCTTTCCCGCCTTTATTTGATGGCGATAGTAGAGAGAGACAGGAAAGGCAGTGGAGAGAGAGGGGATGACATGCAGCAAAGGGCCCGGGCCGGATTCGAATCCAGGCCGCTGTGGCAAGGACTCATTCTTATGTGGTACCCCTCTGCCAGGTGAGCCACTGGGGGGCGCCCCTGTGTTGGTAAGTCTCGATTGTTTTCTAGTTTGTGTCGCTTCATCATGTCTACTGTTCAGGTAATGAAAATCAGCACCTTGCTGAGTGTATTGCCGATACTTGTTGTGTTCAGTTTTTCGTCATACTCTGTGGGGTGAGCTCAGTCTGGGCTTAGCGATACAGATTTACAGACTCATGCCGGCAGCCGTACCAACATGTACCCCGGTTCTGCTGAGTGACCAAAGCTAAGCAGGTGTGGGCTTGGCCAGTACTTGGATGAGAGACCTCCCGGGAAAACCCGAGTTGCTGCTGGAAGTGGTGTTGATGGGCCAGTAGGGGGCAGTCTTCCATCTGGTCCTACTATAAATCCCAATGCCCCAGTGCAGTGACGGGTGTAGGAGATGCCGTCCTTCGGATGAGACGTTTAACCGAGGTGCTGACTCTCTGTGATCATTAAAGATCCCATGGCACTTGGTGTAGAGGAAATGATGTAATATGATCATTAACTTCTATCAATCGGACTTTATATGACGTGTTTTTTACAAAACAACATCAGCGCACAATCCCCTGCAGCACAATTCGGATGACACGAAGCTGTGTTGGGACGTTGGTCAAGACGAGATAACGGGAAAGTGTGTACTTTACATGTCTCTCGGTGGTGATCAAAAGCAAAACGCTTGCGCGTGAGTTAAAATGTCCCCCTAAATGCAACTATTTTCAAGTTGAACCACGAGAATAAATATTTTTCTCCCTGTTTGTCCAGAGCTGTAGCAGACAGCTGGTTTGGTCTGGATATGTGGATGGGGCCAAGACCACAACCACAATGTTTCATAAAGTTAGTTAGCTGCAGGCAGTTTTAGGACGTCCATGTTGTGACCGTCTATTAATATGCCCAGAGAGGGACAGTTGAATTGTTTGGGTTTGGAGAGAATGAGGGAGATGTTGTCCTTATATTATGTTATATTATATTATATTATGTTATATTATATTATGTTATATCATATTATATTATGTTATATTATATCATATTATGTTATATTATATTATATCATATTATATTATGTTATATTATATCATATTATATTATGTTATATTATATCATATTATGTTATATTATATTATATTATGTTATATTATATTATATCATATTATATTATGTTATATTATATCATATTATGTTATATTATATCATATTATGTTATATTATATTATGTTATATTATATTATATACTACTACTAAAAGCCCCCTGTGTAATTTGTGATATTGGGCTACATAAATAACATGGACCTGACTACTGAGTATGAATGTCTTTACAGGAGCATATCGAGTGTTTAAAGTTCAGTCCAGATCCAGCCATCTCAGGTGAGTTTGAAGACAAATTCAGTCGTCTTTATTTGTTTCGCACTTTTCTTGGAGAGAAACGCAACTCAAAGTGCTTTATATTCACGAAACACAAACACAAGTCAACATGGAAGATGTCATTATACACACATTATACACAACTTGATACATTACACACAACTTGATGCATTATACACAACTTGATACATTACACACAACTTGATACATTATACATAACTTGATACATTATACACAACTTGATACATTACACACAACTTGATACATTATACACAACTTGATACATTACACACAACTTGATACATTACACACAACTTGATACATTACACACAACTTGATACATTATACACAACTTGATACATTACACACAACTTGATACATTACACACAACTCGATACATTATACACAACTCGATACATTATACACAACTCGATACATTATACACAACTCGATACATTACACACAACTTGATACATTATACACACCTTGATACATTATACACAACTTGATACATTATACACAACTTGATACATTACACACAACTTGATACATTATACACAACTTGATACATTACACACAACTTGATACATTATACACAGTGGATTTAGAATAAGAACAGAAGAGGAAACAGGAGATTTGCAGGCAGACGTATTGCACAGATGCCACTGTGTAAAGTGTGTCACACAGTAAAGTGTGTCGACATGTAAATAACACGTAGACACACTTTACTGTGGCAGCGGAAGAAAGGAGTGATGGGAATAAAGCGTCACAGCGTCTCTGATGAGACGGTGTGTGCAGTCTTCAGTCTAACAGAGGTGATGAAGACGTGTGCTGGTGTCCTGTCATGGAATTACACTTTAGAAAAGTAAAGGGATCAGAAAAACTCTGATGTTCATAAAACTGGTAAAATGGTACAGAGTGAGTAAAATCTGAATTTTTTTTTTTAAGCTGGCGTCGACTTGTTAGGTATAGAAAATATCGGCAGGACCCTGAAACCTCATTTGAGAGGAGCAGATCAGTTCTGAGTTTTACTTCATTCATGACACGTCCTGATTATAATAACTACAGTGGACGTTGTTGGACATCACATGAAAAACTTTCAAAAACATGTTTCATTGTATTTTCCAAAAAAAACCAATCAAACCCGATAAATTATGGATAAATTACACATATCGGGGCGGGGGAGAGGATCAGGGGGTCAGATTTCACCTTTAAACCCACGTTCAGAGTCGAATAGTCACGCGCTAACTGAACTCTGAGTGATGTTTTGTGGTTTGCCTGTGTGATGTGGAAGACGGCGTGCTGATGGAGGCGTGACTGGTCAGCGATGCGGTGTTCCTCGGGCTGGTCCCCCTCTGTGTGATCTGACTGTTTGATAAAAGGCGTCAGGGCGTGTCTAACTCTACTCTGGATGCTTTCCTTGCAGTGACCTTGAGCAACAGTACATTAACTACTTGTTCAGGTGAGTTCAAATGCTCATAAACGGTTTTTAAATAACATGACAAGTGACGAGGCGGCGCGGTGGCGCAGTGGTTAGCACGGTGGCCTCACAGCGAGAAGGTCCTGGGTTCGGGGCCCGGGGTAGTCCAACCTTGGGGGTCGTCCCGGGTCGTCCCTCTGTGTGGAGTTTGCATGTTCTCCCCGTGTCTGTGTGGGTTTCCTCCGGGGGCTCCGGTTTCCTCCCACAGTCCAAAGACATGTAGGTCAGGTGACTAGGCCGTACTAAATCGTCCCTAGGTGTGAATCTGTGTCCTGCCGCCCAACGACTGCTGGGATAGGCTCCACCATCCCCACCACCCTGAGAGCAGGATAATGGATGGATGGATGACAAGTGACAAAAGCTGATACTTAAAAGAGTGACTGTACATACTGGACACCAAAACTCTCATTGACTATGAGGTTAAAATACAGACAGCCTCCGGGTAGCGTGGCGGTCTACTCCGTCGTTGCCTACCAACACGGGGATCCCCGGTTTGAATCCCTGTGTTCCCTCCGGCTTGGCCGGGCGTCCCTACAGACACAGTTGGCCGTGTCAACTCGGGCCTGAATCGATGGACAGCTTCGGGGGAATCGGATCAAGATGCGTCAGCATCGTTATCCATTTTAAGACATTCTCCACTTCTCATTCTTAGACTTGTGCCGTTTAACATTCACGTGTACTTCAGAGAAGACCGAAGACGACCAACCAAACGGAAGTTGACTAAACCGTTAGACCTGTTGCGAGAATCGCAGGGTGGTGAGAAGGTGAAATCTTACATACCACAGTGTACAATATGACCAGTTGAGTATTTTCTGTGTTTTTATACCCCAGCGCACTGCTGTTGGCCACTGCTGCTCATCCTACTGGTAAGAGTTGGTATTTAACTATGGTGACGATCCTAAGTGATATTTGCATGTATAGGGTAAAAAAGCAGTTTTCCCCCCCAAACGTGTTCAGATCTGCCCTCGTCCCGCCAGCTTTTTCCCCCTCCACGACCTTTTTGCTCTGTTGTATTTCAGCTGGTGCTGTGTTGGGCGACAGCTTATAGGAAAACGTCATGCCAAGGGTTTCCGGTGTTTTCCTGGACTCTAAAGATATCTAACCTCCGTTCCTCCCCAGGTGATCTGCTGGCTGCCCTGGACTTCCCATCCCTGCGTTCCTACACATTTCATTGTGGCTGCTGTGCCAGGTGAAACCTTATTGATTATTGAACGTGAAAAACTGAAGTTATGTTTTAACATGAATTTTAACGTTTAAAGTCTTGGTATTCCTCTCGGAGGGGTTTTAAGGGACAAATCCGGTAACACTTTAACATGGGGAACGTAGTCAACATTAATTAGGTGCTTATGAGCATGCAAATTAGCAACATACTGGCTCTTAATTGGTCATTATTACGTACTCATTAATGCCTTATTCTGCATGGCCTTATTATACAACCAGTAAGCCATTAACTATGAGTTTTCCCTCTATAACCTCAGAAGTATTGCTTATTAGTAGTACCATCTCAGTATGCTTTGCTTAGTATGGCCTTTATAAGGTGGTAGTACCACAAGAAGAGTTATTCTCCCTTACCAACACTTAATGAATATGGTCTATTCTTACATAACAACACACAAAACTACAAGTGTTCATAGTGTTAAATCACTAGTAATTAAGTTTTTGTTACTTAGAATATGTTCCCCATACTAAAGTGACATCTTGATCATTACTAATTCACTAGTAATTAAGTTTTTGTTACTTAGAATATGTTCCCCATACTAAAGTGACATCTTGATCATTACTAATTCACTAGTAATTAAGTTTTTTTATGTTCTCCATACTGAAGTGTTACCAAAAATCCTTATCCCCCAGTTTACATATTAGATATTCAGAACACATGGCGCCGTCACTGGTTTTACCTCTATAGGTATACTAGTGGCATATACATACTATGGTATACCTTTTTAACGTGACATAAAGGACAGGAAGTCCTCTGTGCATGTCATAACACGTCTGTTGACTGTGATAATAGTCATTACTAGCTGTAGACTGAAAGGTTTTAGTCACACAAACGTTGACCTAACCATCAACACAGGCGGCTCTTGAGTTTTAATTGATCACAATAGGCCGTTTCTGTTCAGCTCGTAGGCTGAGCAACCAGCAGATTTGATTTGTGGCGGTCTATTCCGTTGCCTACCGACACGGGGCTCGCCGGATCGAATCCCTGTGTTCCCTCCGGCTTGGTCGGGCGTTTCCTACAGACATGACAGTGTCTGCGGGTGGGAAGCCGGATGTGGGTATGTATCCTGGTCGCCGCACTAGCACCTCCTCTGGTCGGTCGGGGCGCCTGCTGGGGGGGGGGAATAGGGTGATCCTCCCACGCGCTGCGTCCCCCTGGTGAAACTCCTCACTGTCAGGTGAAAAGAAGCGGCTGGTGACTCCACACGTATGGGAGGAGGCATGTGGTAGCCTGCAGCCCTCCCCGGATCGGCAGAGGGGGTGGAGCAGCGACCGGGACGGCTCGGAAGAGTGGGGTAATTGACCGGATACAATTGGGGGGGAAAAAGGGGGGGGGATTATTTGATTAGCTGTCTTTGGTAAACTTTTAAAACACCAGTTTTCTTTATTAAAACTTTCGGTAATGATTTACATTAACGACATTACACGACACACTCATTACACCGCCATCGGCGGTCTGTAGGTCTGCCATGTAGTAACTGGTCCAGTATGAGTCCTAAAGGTTTTCTTCATATGTTGTGACTCCACCTGGTAGGCCGATAGCTCCTGTGTTAGGCCTGCTAACTGACTGCTTTCCTGCCTCCACTAATGTCTTCTGTTGCTGTATGCTCGATGGTTCTACCAGACCACATCTGGAGAGCCGAATACTCGGGATGAGAAGTAGGCCCAACGCAGGGATTGTCAGCCTGCCAGGTGGAATCCCAGAATAGTCATTTGTACATGTCCAAAGACATGTAGGTCAGGTGAATTGGCCGTACTCAATTGTCCCTAGGTCTGAATGTGTGTGTTGGCCCTGTCCCGGCCTGGCGGCTTGTCCAGGGTGTCTCCCCGCCTGCCGCCCAATGACTGCTGGGATGGGCTCCAGCATCCCCGCGACCACGAGAGCAGGATAAGCGGTTTGGATAATGGATGGATGGAGGGACAATGAAATGTGTCCTCTGCATTTAACCCATCTTATTGTATAGGAGCAGTGGGCAGCTGCAGCACCCGGGGACCAACTCCGGTTCTTCTTTCCACTGCCTTGCTCAGGGGCACAGGCAGGAGTATTAACCCTAACGTGCATGTCTTTTTTGATGGTGGGAGGAAACCGGAGCACCCGGAGGAAACCCACCGCAGACACGGGGAGAACATGCAAACTCCACACAGAAAGGACCTGGGACAGCCTGGGGTTCGAACCCGGGACCTTCTTGCTGTGAGGCAGCAGTGCTGACCACTGGGCCACCGTGCCGCCTCGTGACTCATGCTGGACCAGTTATGGCAGATCTACACACCGTCTATAGCTGTGTCATGACTGTGTCATGTGATGTGGTTAATGTGAATCTTTACCCGTCTTGTTTTTCTTCCTCCGAACCCTCCTTTTTAAACCATGTCCCGACGCAGACGCGCCGGTTCTCTTTCTGGTAAAACCCACGTCTGTGAAACGGTCTGGGGAGCGAACACCAACCCTCGGCCTGCATCCTACGAGTTAATGTGTTTTATCTCACAGCGCTTTGCTGGGTTTCGTCCTGCTGTTGGCCACAGTCAAACTGAGGAGCGGCTTGTCCGTCGAACACAGCAGGGCCTGGACGTTTCTGGCTAAGGTGCTCGTTTACCTTTCTTTTTCATATAAAGCTCTATTCTGCTTGAAAAGTTGTGCCCCCCCCCCCCCAGATGTTAATTGAAGTTCCAAATTTAACGGTAGACTTGATGTGTCTTGTGGTTTATTATAACAGCAAATACCCCAATACAAAACCTGCTTTAATACTAATGAATCTTATGTCACACATAAAGACAAATACACTTTGTCCATACCAGATTAAAGGTACAATATCAAACTGTTGGATAAAAATAACACATCCAGGGGAATGGTATGAATACACTAATCAAAGCACCGCGTTTTCTGAAGAAAAAAATTATATATATATTATATCACCCATTTATTTTTATGTTTTTTCCCCCTCCCTTTTTCTCCCCAACTGTATCCGGACAATTACCCCACCCTTCCGAGCCGTCCCGGTCACTGCTCCACCCCCTCTGCTGATCCGGGGAGGGCTGCAGACTACCACATGCCTCCTCCCATACATGTGGAGTCGCCAGCCGCTTCTTTTCACCTGACAGTGATGTGTTTCACCAGGGGGACGTAGCGCGTGGGAGGATCACACTATTCCCCCCCCCCCACCACCACCACCCACACCCACACACACACAGGCGCCCCGATCAACCGGAGGGGGTGCGACCAGGACACACCCGCATCCGGCTTTCCACCTGCAGACACGGCCTGTAGGGACGCCCGACCAAGCCGGACGTAACATAGGGATTCGAACCGGCGATCCCCGTGTTGGTAGGCAGCGGAATAGACTGCTACACTACCCGGACACCCCTAATTTTTAGGTTTTGAAACCTATGATGGCCCTACTAAATCTGTCGTGTTGTACTACATTTTAGTTTGGATGAATCCAAATTTAGTTGCCTGCCAAGACACACATAACAACATGGACCCCACTGTTGTGTCTGAGCTCAGACCACAAATTTTGTATCGGCTTTTACCGATTTTCACCGAGAAATACCCAGATTTTTCACCCGGATTTTATGTTTCCACGGATCCAACAGTTGTTCCTGTTCGTGTGAGGTTATATAACAGTGTCCTCTTGTGGCGAAATTGGCCGTGCCGGATGGCTTTGGAAAATAAAAACCGAAAACGCCGAGCCTTCCAATATTCAAATATTCCAAAACATTCAATAAAATGTTATTTGTTTTTATTTTCACGTAAAAGCAATTAACATATAGCAATTAGCATATTTATACGATTTCTGTAGATGTGTTCATTTTCATTTAAGTAGACCAAGTTACATATTACACTACTATATGCTTCGGTTAAAGAGGTCATTATGACCACACTGGGTTGAGAGTTGGGGTGCGATCGCGATGCAAACAGGAATGGTAAACCTTGTATTGTGACACGCTTCACCCCACAGATTGCCGCCATGTTCCTCTCCCCGTTTGTTTTCTCCGTCACAGTGAACGCTCCGTCCTCTGTCTGGTGAGTGACCCGCGTGACGTGTCTTAACGAGGTCTTTCCCTCTTAATTAACGTCCTCTTACTGTCAGTGAAACCATCGTCCTCGTTCCTTCCATTTCCTCCTGATGACATTTGAGTGGTTATTGTGAACCACGGTGTTTGTTTTTGTTGTTAACTACTTGGCCCCTAACAGTCACGTTGTGTTAACAACCGTTTTATTAACAGCGTGTTGTGCAGCCATGTTGCGGAGGGCCTCCTGATTTACTCCGAGAGGCCCACGTATGATCGGGAGAGACCGGCAGCTCACCAAACGTGCCCACAACTTCAGTCCTGATGAGATTTTATTTTATGTACGCACACATTCTTTAAGATGTTGAATCTGTTTATTTAATTTATCTTGAGTTGAAAATAAAAACAATCTGTGAATGCATTAATGCCTCTGGTGTGTTTTATGCAATATTTTCCAAGGTTAATTCATTTTAACTTAAATCTTATAATACAAAATAAAAATGATGTGACTTCTATTCCCATAAGGACTGATTCAGTAAAATGAATAAAATCAGTTTCAGGGTTTGAAGAAGTAATCTTGCTGTTGAACCTGTTGAATATTGGCTCATTTTGTTTTCCTACACTTGTGGACTAAACACGTTTGATATGAGATAGTCGACTGGTTAATGCAGTCGCCCGTGGTGCGGGAGATCCAGGTTCGCGTCCTGGCTGTGGCGGTTCCCGGGCTGCCCCCGAATTCACTACATTGGTGTCAGAAGTGGGGTGGTGAGACGGTGAAGCAATTGGAAGCGCGTGCTCCCAGAGCTGTAAGTTGTGACATTGGGCTACACAAATAAAAATTGATTTAACTTGACTTGACATACTGTTAAAGGTGTGAAGTGTAATTCTACTTGAATCCTGACCTCTATTATTTGAGTGACATATATCAGTCAATCAAAGCACACATATCAAATAGGACTTTAGCAGATACACAACACATTTTACTGAGAATTTGGTGAATGTCTGACTGTCCTCAGCAGATATCATTTGCTGTGATTACTGTATCACCTGAGGACTGCGAGCTCGAGTCAAGAAAGTTGGGTAAACGACCCCATTCAGAAAGCGCTGCTGATATTTACATCCTAGTATTATGTGTCTGTGTAGATTCATTTCGGTCATCCCAGTAATAAGAGCCATCCATCCATACTAGCATTAGTATTTTTGCTTTTCAGACAGCTGAAAGGACGAGAGGGAGACACAGGGAGATTTGATCCATGGCCGGCAGTGCTACACGTTACATGATGGCGGGCTTGGCCAGAAGAACACGGTCACACACCTAGGTTATTACTTTCAACACATTTATTTGTCGAGATATATAGTAAGCACCAAATCAACTGAAATGGCAACACAAATTAACAGGGGTGTTCTAAAGTGCAAAACAAACCAATCAGTCAGATTTTTGTTAATATACCCAGGAAAGGAATAAATATTAGTAATATAAAGAATGCCACAATTGCTCATTTTTACTGTGCTCAAATCTAAGCGGAGGTTTACTGTACTGTAGAGCCAGAAGCTGTAATACACAACACCTCCATCCAGGGACTACGTCAATTCCAGGAGAACTCCTCTTACGTGGAACCAGTCCCCTCCAGATCTGCTGTTCTTAATGCTTCTGGGAGAACAGAGCGTTGAAAGGGTGCCTTCTCCGTAAACGCGCCTGTGGATTTTTCTCCTCCTTGATATAACCTATGACGACAACATATCAGTGTTTAGGATCATACCTTTCCCTCCACGTCAGGGACACATCTGGTTCAAAGCTGGGTCGCAGGTTCACTCAGCTTATGATGCGAATGAGCAAATATGAGCAATCTGACAGATCACAACAAGTATAAGCACAATACAGCCACATCTGCACTATTTCTGCATCAAAATTACATTAGAAAGTCAAATTATACTTTGTACAATGCATTGTAATGCTTTAAGGCAGGTATGATGTGTATGACTTGTATTCTTATAACAATGCGCTAGCAGTATTATAATGAGTACAAGTACTTATAACAAGTACTAGTAGTACTTTGAGTAGTGACAAACTTTTTTTTTCTCGAATTTTCCCTTTTTCTCCCCAGTTGTATCCGGCCGATTACCGATTTCCAAACCATCCCAGTCGCTGCTCCACCCCCTCTGCTGATCCGGGGAGGGCTGCAGACTACCACATGCCTCCTCCGATACATGTGGAGACGCCAGCCGCTTCTTTTCACCTGACAGTGAGGAGTTTCACCAGGGGGATGTAGTGCGTGGGAGGATCACGCTATTCCCCCCAGTTCCGCCCCCTCAAACAGGCGCCCCAACTGCAGTCATGGCCAATTGTGTCTGTAGGGACGCCTGACCAAGCCGGAGGTAACACGGGGATTCGAACCGGTGATCCCCCATGTTGTTAGGCAACAGAATAGACCGCTACGCTACCCGGACACCCCACTAACAAACTTTTTTAAACCAATCATACTTTTACTACCTGCAGTCAAAGCCAAAATTGAAATTCAAGTATATGTGGATTTAGTCCGGATTTGTATTGTGAAACCATAGTGAAGGGGGACTGAGTTACCTCTCTCAATGCAGGTTTGAGTAGACGGGAATCCAACTTCCCAAAAGTTCTCAGGAGTAGATGGAGGAACATACAGAAACCGGTGCCTCGAACACGCAGATAACTTTTTTTGTCTTTCCTCCGCTGGAAGATGGCTGTAATACTGCAGGAAGGCAGGCGTGTTTGAATATGAGAAATATGGAAATCAGACAGTTTACTGTCCTTTAAAAAGAGCAATGAAACAAAACTTACAACGTCACACTCCTTGCATGTGCTGCCCTTGAGCTTTCTCCTCTCCTCTTTCTTCCGAATGACCGCCACGTGTGCAAACGTCGGGGCTCTGATGGAGAGAGTTGACCGTGTGGTCAGAATGAGCTCAGAAACCTGCTGAGGATGCTTGGTCCAATAGGAGACAGTAATGTCCTACATGATGAGAATGACTGATGATGTTTGCCGTTGCCGGGGCAGCCAAACCGTGCCACACCAAGGTCTGAATTAACCATCACTTTAGACTTTAACCATGAATATTACATATTGAACTGTGTTATATCCTCTGAAACGGTTGAATGGATTCTCACCAAATTTTGTAAGCAGGTGAGTCTTGGACTGAGGGGCAACTGATTAGATTGGTGTGAAATTCTGTATATGTTTAGAGCTATTCTGACTTTTGTTGCAAAAAAAATAAAAAAATCTATAGAAACCAATTGTGGTTTGGACTCTCTTAGGATGAAGAGGATGGCATCAAAACTCAATTCATAAAACCAGTTGGAACCACTGAAACTCCCTCGACTACACTTTCAATTTTAACCCATGTTTTCTTCAGGAAATTAACCTTATAGTTTTAAGAACCACAACATTTGGGTTTGGGATGGTATTCGAGGATACCCGTTGAGCCTTGGGCGGAGGTTTGTGCTCTCATTCTCTATTAAAACGCAGATGAGTGCATCTGGGATTAGAGAACAGTTGCGTAGGGACGTTGCAGTGAGGACGCATTTTGACAGGAGTTGTACATTTGTTAATTTATGTCAGATAACCCTCAGGAAGCCTCATGGGTGCTTCATCAAACAATACTGAGGATATTCACATCAAATTGTGTATTGGTGAAATGACTCATTCATTTGCATGCAAAAAAAGTTATGGGGAAACAACTACAAATGAAAATCAAAGCCGGCACATGAACGAACGATTATAATACAGTGAGGGATATAAGGACAGTATAACCTACACATGAATACGGCTGCAGTTTCATTAAACGGTTTTTTATCATTTTAATCTGTCCATCTGTATGTCTGACATTACTTTATAAGAACTCAGCAGTAATATCCAGCTAACATATAAGCTATGCTGATGACATACTGCTAGTTGGGTTATGATATTTTTAACAACTAAGCAACATGATTAGACATGACTAGATAATTTCTGGCTTCGGAGCATTATTCAATAAATCATAGACCACCCTCCCCCCCATATCAATGAGCGAGCTGCCACTTTCACTTCTACAATATCTAATGATCTGCGCTAACCTCCAAAGGCTAATGAGTTTTTCTCACCCTGCTTTCTTTTCTTCACTGTGAATTTCACTGATCTCAGGAGGGCAGGGCTCTGTATGAGAGAGAGAGAGAGAGAGAGAGAGAGGAAGGGGGGGGGGCTCTGTATAAGATTTGAAATTGAGTCTCAGTCCGTTAATAAGGTGTTAACCACAGTTCCACTTGAAAGAAAAGGCCTACCGTCATCTTTTTTCTCATCGTCATCACCATCATCATCATCATCATCATCATCATCATCATGGCCACCACAGGGCTTGCTTTGGTTTAATTGTGTGCTGGTGCAAGACATGTACTCCCCATAGGCTGTGGTGTCGAACATCTTATCCAAACTGTCAGTGGCCTTCTGACCCAGTCCTTGAAAGGAACAGGCGAAATTAAATACATAGAGGTACCTTTAACTTAGAGCGTTTGCATCTTAGTGCAAAAGACGCACACTTCAACATCAGAATCTAGTTGTTGAAGTATGAAAATTTGTTCCAACCTTTGTCGTAGATGTATGTGACCCAACAGCAACCATTTAACCAACGAAATGAAAGAGAATTCAATCAACATCTAGCACTTCATTACATTACAGTCATTTAGCCAACGCTTTTATCCAAAGCGACTTACAATGAGTGCATTTAACGTAGGAAATCAGGAGAACTACTAGTCATCAGAGGTCATAAGTGCATCTAAACAAGCATCTAAGAGCAAAACCAGTGCTAAAGTAAAAGTACAAGAAGGAGATTTTTTTTGTTTTTTGAAAGTGCTAAGAACATGTAACAGGGTAGTAGTTCTTAAAGAGGTGAGTTTTCAACCTGCGCCGAAAGATGGGCAGCGACTCGGCTGTCCTGACATCAGTGGGGAGTTCATTCCACCGCTGTGGGGCCAGGACAGAACAGAGCCGTGACCGGGTTGATCGGCAGCAGGGGCCTCTGAGCGACGGGGCAACCAGGCGTCCTGAGGCAGCAGAGCGAAGTGGTCGGGCGGGGGTGTAGGGCTTGACCATGGCCTGGAGATAGGAAGCAGCTGTTCCTTTCACTGCCCTGTAGGCCAGCACCAGAGTCTTAAACTGGATGTGAGCAGCTACTGGGAGCCAGTGTAGGGACATGAGAAGGGGAGTTGTGTGGGAGAACTTAGGGCGGTTGAACACCAGACGAGCTGCAGCTTTCTGAACAAGCTCCAGAGGTCTGATGGCCGACGCCGGGGCGCCAGCAAGGAGTGAGTTGCTGTAGTCCAGCCGGGAGATGACCAGAGCCTGGATGAGCACCTGTGCCGTGTCGTCGGTGAGGAATGGGCGAATCCTCCTGATGTTATAGAGGAGAAATCTGCAGGAGTGAGCAACCGATGCAACGTGTGCAGCAAACGACAGTTGGTCATCCAGGATCACACCCAGATTCCTCACAGTCCGAGTTGGCGTCACCACGGTGTTGTCAATGGTGATGGCCAGGTCTCGGTGCGGGCAACCTTTCCCCAGGAGGAACATCAGCTCTGTCTTGTCCAGATTGAGCTTCAGGTGGTATGTCGCCATCCACAGTTCATCTATTAAGTTCTAACTAATTAATTAAAAGTTCATCAGAACATGGCAGTATGCGGTGAGTCTACAGGTTGTTTAATAAGAGTTACCTGACATGCTGTTTTCCTCGTTTCGACTCTTTGCTGCCTGACGTTGGAGTAAAGTGTGACTGACGAAGGTGCAGTCGGTATCCATATGCTCCTCACTTTGTGCTCTCTCCTTGTTAAAACACAGGAAAAAAGCCCGGGGTCACAGGCAGTTAATCAGTTAAACTGCCACACAGGTCACAGCTACATAATGACGGTCATTCATACGTTGATATGTGTATTTAAACAAGATTCAATGCTGGTGCAAAGATTGCCATTTAGTATGACTGCTGACTTCAGAACAAATCGGTCCTCTGCTGGATACCTCAAACCTTGCGTGTGTGGTGTGTTTCACGAGCCCAGTTAAGACTTCTAAAGGTCTGAAACCCCAACGCTGGACTGAATCCACCAGGCTTTGTTATACTACCCGAGACATTTTTGAAAATTTTTTCTTAACTATATTCAGTTATATTCAGCTATATCACAAAGCAAAAACAGTCAGTATAAACAACAGTATATGTCGCATTACATGTCCGGTGTGGGAAGATGGCGTTGCAAATTCATGTTTGCAGCGGCCTCACCCAGTACTGATATGGGAAGATGGTGGCACAAATTCACATTTGTGGTAGCCTCACCCAGTACCATCCATGCAGTGTCTTTGTCCACGTCTGTGTCTGCTTGTCTTCGTTTGATGGCTGGAAGAGCTGGTGCTGGATCAGCTGGGAGAGCTTGGTCTGCTGCAAGCTCTCCCAGCTGATCCAGCTCGAGGCAGGGCCGTTTCGTGTGCGCAAGTGCATGAAATGAAATGACAAATCAAGTGTTTCTTATTTCCGATTGATTCTCAACCCTCAATTCCAGTACTGCTGGGATTGAAATAGGAATGGCACACAGGCTAAATGACAGTAGTTGTATTGTGGGGGATTCAATGGTACCTCATCAGAAGTGCAGGACTGTGTATCATACAAAGAGAGGGCTGCTGCTGGGTCCACACTCCACATGGGCGCTGCCTTGTACCCAACCTCAGCTGAGAAAGCAAAGTCAACATGTAAAGCATATCACATCCATTGGTGATTGATGGCTGCAAGGCATATTATTCTCCAAAAATTAAAGCCGCACTAGGTAACTTGATTTTGGCAGCGTTTTTTACATCAACTGCCACAAGATAACTGTAACGTAGCAACAAGACACACGCACATATTTACAAGTGATAGCTCAAAAGACTATCATGGAAGAGGAGAAGCTGTGTTCACAGATGAGGTAAAGTGATACTGCTGTACTTACTAGCGTATGTGCCGTAAAGCAATCCCTACTTTTCCTGAGTGGCTTGGTGCCCGTTGACAGACAAAATGCAAAATGAAAACAAGGCTTTTAGTGAACTGATCTGATGGTGATCGTGTCATTCGCCCATAGACATCACACTATGCCATCATAATAAATTCGATGATATGTCAAAGTAAAAGTTACCTAGCGCTGCTTTAAAAGCATTACGACCTTTTGTCCAGCCCTTCAATGCACCGTTTTTCCTAATATCTGGACCACAACTGGTACAAATGGTTGTAGTTAGTATGTTAACATATGTTAGTATACCATTTTCTAGCTGCAACAACCACTCAAAGCACTTTACAATTAATGCATCACATTACCCATGCGCACACACACCCGTTGCTGGTGTCAACCAGGCAAGGTAACAGCCAGTTCATCTGGAGCAGTTGGGGGTTAGGTGTCTTGCTCATGTTTCTTCCTCAACATTTCTGCCAGGAGGAGCTGAGGATTGAACCAGCAACCCTCCAGCTACCAGATGACCTGCTCTATCTCCTGAGCTACTTCCACCCGAACACCAGTCACAACACCGCAGTCACTCCTATTCAAGTGCAATTATAGGTCTCACATAAATCCTGTTCTTTCCTCTTTGTACTGGTGGTCAGTAGATTTCAGATTCAAGTTGATTCTAAAACTCTTTTCATTACATTTAAGGCTGAACATCGCCTGGTTTTGGTTTACTTAGCAGAGCTACCTGAGCCCTGACAGCAACGCAAGGCCCACTTAGGTCCTCGTCTTGTGGTATTCTGTGCATTCACTGTTTTGTCCCCCCAACATATCAGATCAGATGAGTCTATTGAATACTTTTAACAGCTCCTAAAGATTTACTTAAACAATCATAACTTTTCAGTGGCCCACATACTATCTTTGCAGACAAAAGACCTTGGAACTCATTGCTACTGGGAACAGGTGGGATGAAGACAGAATTCAGATCCTGCAAGTGAGTTTTCTTCCTGTTACCATCATGTCTGTCCATTTCATCCTCTTCTTTATTATCCCTGTTTTTCTTCTTGGTAGTAGAAATTAAAAGGGGACCATTTGGGTGTTGGCTGGGATCTCCGTTTTGTGCTGACCACACCTATGAGATTGTAAAAGGATAGTTTGACATTCAATGACTTATTGTGAATTACGCGGCACAAAATCAATTAACTGTGATGGCCTGGTGGCCTGTCCAGGGTGTCTCCCCACCTCCACCCAATGACAGCTGGGATAGGCTCCAGCATCCCCGTGACCCTAAGAGCAAGATAAGCGGTTTGGATAATGGATGGAAAATCAAATTAATGACCATCCCCTTCAATACACTCAATATTATGGTTCCAAGAAACAAAATACAGAATAATTTTTTCAAAAAGACTGCACTGATTCTTAAGATGGCACACAGAGACTTGGCGGTCTCTACTTCACTGTGTAATTTCCATCTCTGACCACTAGGTGGCAGGTGCAGTATTGTTAACAGGGCTGAACAACAACTGCAGGCATTGCCAGTGCCACACTAGCTATGACTCCGATTACTCAGATTTTATGCATACTGGGGACTTTTATGAAATTTTCCTAAAATTTTGACAAAATATTTAATTATATCACGGTGCTTGTGATACTGTAATATTTTACATTATACTGAATTGTGAGACTTTTATCGTTATATGACTAGTATTGTCAAATTCTTACCCACACACAACCCTATATCATGTAATTTAATATTACAACTTGCCGTGCTATCATTATAATATGCAGTACATTCATTATACCTTTACGTTATGACAAACAAAGGCCACTGGTGTCAAGAAAATCACAATATATTTTATCATTCTTCCCATCAGAGGGTCAATATTGGGGTGGGCCTCGAAACACAAGACTCTAAAAACACCTGTGACATACACATTGCCATAAGCCTTTTCAACACCAAACAAACCTTGTGGTGGGGTGGCTTCTTCTTAGATATAAGATGGCCTGGCGTAGGGAGGGTACGGTTATTCAACTCAGGAGACCGTTGGTCCTCTTTTTGTCTCTCCATTTCTGCCCATACCACACATGATGATTCCTCCTTCTCCTCTTCCTCATGGATAGCTTCCACCTTCTTCCGCTTGGCTTGATGTAAGGAGCCTGCAACTGAATTCTGCTTGAAGCTGGGCAGGAGAGACAGTGACCTTTTCGCAGTTTGTTCTGGACAGTGGATCGAGGAGGATGGGGACGCTGAGTAGTGAGGCCTGTAAACACGTGTGCAACATGAACATTCATTATAAGGCAAATTTAATTTGGCTTGATTGTGTTATTGGACAAGGAAAAATGTGACTTGTGGAAGTAAACATAGTAAGCACACTCACAGTAATAGAAATACTCTGAACAAAAGTTCCATAGGAACTCCATAGGATTTTCTGATGAAGCTCCTTTGTTTGTTATAGGCTGCAATACTTCTAGTATAAACATTTGAATGTTTCTCAGGGGTCTAACAGTACTCTACTTTAGATCAAATGTGCATCTTTTATTAATTTAGAAGAAATTTGCTTGAATTTGAACACACAGTGAATAGTTCTTGATTTTCTATCAGATGTCAGTTGGATGTAGTAGTAGTAGTAGTAGTGGTAGTAGTAATAGTAGTTAGGGCTGTGCAATATGACCAAACTCTCATATCACGATATAGATCATTCATATCATGATAACGATACATATCGCGATATAGATCATTCATATGACGATAACGATACATATCACGATATAGGTTATTCGTATCACAATAGCAATACATATTCACGATTTTCCCCCATTCATTATCTTAACCGCTTATCCTGCTCTCAGGATCATATCATGATACAGGTCATTCATATCACGATAATGATACATATCACGATATATGTCATTTATATCACGATAACGATACATATCACGATACAGGTCATTCATATCACGATAACGATACATATCATAATATATGTCATTCCTATCACAATAACGATACATATCACGATATATGTCATTCATATCGCGATAACGGTACTTATTGCGATATAGGTCGTTCATATCGCGATGATGATACATATCTCAATGTAGGTAATTTATACCACGATAATGATACATATCGCGATATATGTATGTCCTTTATATCATGTAACGATACTTATCACGATATAGGTCATTCATATCACGATAACGATACATATCACAATATAGATCATTCATATCACAAGAAACGATACTTATCATGATATATGTCATTCATATCACCATAATGATACATATCACAGTATAGGTCATTTATATCATGATGATAGATGTCACGATACACATAGGTCCTTTATATCACAATAACGATACTTATCACGATATAGTCATTCATATCACGATAGCGATACATATCACGATATAGGTCATTCATTTCACGATGACAATACATATCATGATATAGGTCGTTCATATCATGATACGATACATATGGTAAAGGTCGTTCATATCACGATGGTGATACATATCACGATATAGCACATTTTCTGTAAATTCAATGAATAAATAGTTTATATAAAATGACCACATGGAAAGGCCTATTTCTTACTACATTTTGAATTATATACTCGACAAATAAAAGGTACTTACTCATCATATTTGATAATTTTTCTCCTTTTATTTAGAAACGTTGTGCAAATTTTCAATTAACCATGTAACAAAACATAAAATATTAATATATAAAATATTGAGCACTCGACTGCTTTTGCAGCTCTCAAATGTAGACTCTCTCTGTACTGTTTGACATGATTCTTGCGTAGGTGGTAAAAGAAGCTAGTGGTGTTTGAGTCTGTTGTGGGGAACGGCATGTGGCATATTTTGCAAAGTGCGGTTTTCTGGTCCGGGTCAGACTTTTCATACCCAAACCACGTCCATACAATAGAAAGTAGCCCCTCTTTTAGGTACAAGCTCCTCGTTCTGTCCTGGCTGGTCGGAGTCCTTCTGTTCAGAATTACCCCGTTCTGCGTTACGTTCACTGTCCTCCATGTTTGTTTGTACTGCCTTCATGCAAATTTCCTGCCTGCGTCCACACTGTGCAAAGAGCGCAAAGGGTCGTCCAAATGACGAAAAATATCGCCGTAAAGAGTGTGATTTGCGACACAATGAAATAAATGATAGAGCTTAATATGAAATGATAGACGTTTTCTATCGTCACACGATATATACCGTCATATCGCACAGTGGTAGTAGACTTGCACAGTAGTAGCAGTAGTAGAAAACACTAAAATCAAAATCCTCACCATTCTGAAAAAACAATATATCTAACTGGATGTAATATATCCAAACAGTAGCCATTCTTACCTTAAACTAATCTTGTTCTTTACTGGACGTGCTGAGCTGCTTTGAGGGCCTGCTGTCGGCTTTTTACTCTGAAGATACAAAGAAAAGATAGAAAAGACAACATTTGACTGTATTTTATCTCTAAGTTTGTTTCATAAATGTGAACTATTGTGTCCAAGTCATTGCCATTTACACGCCACACCAATACAGCAGAATGGCACAATCAATGGGATATGATCAACAAAAGGACTTTGAACCCAAATTGCGTTTTTTGTGAGATTAGTTCAGCATTTTCATTATCATCAGCCGCTTCTCCGCGGTCGGGTCGCGGTGGCAGCAAGCTGAGTAGGGCACTCCAGATGTCCCTCTCCCCAGCAACGCCGTCCAGCTCCCCCTGAGGGATCCCAAGACGTTCCCAGGCCAGACTGGACATGTAGTCCCTCCAGCGAGTTCTGGATCTACCCTGAGGTCTAATCCAAGTTTGACGTGCCCGGAAAACCTCCAAAGGAAGGCGCCCAGGAGGCATCCTACTCAGATGCCCGAACCACCTCAACTGGCTCCTTTCGACACGAAGGAGCAGCAGCTCTACTCCGAGCTCCCTCCATCCAAGCTAAATCTCCCTAAATCGCTAAGGCTGAGCCCAGACACCCTATGGAGGAAACTCATTTCAGCCGCTTGTATCCGTGATCTCATCCTTTCAGTCACTTCCCACTGCCCACTTAGTTCAGCATTATTTACTGTCAAACAAAATTGTATCAGGGGGCTTCCGGGTAGCGTAGCGGTCTATTCCGTTGCCTGCCAACACGGGGATCACCGGTTCGAATCCCCGTGTTACCTCCGGCTTGGTCGGGCATTCCTACAGACACAATTGGCCGTGTCTGCAGGTGGGAAGCCGGATGTGGGTATGTGTCCTGGTTGCCCTACTAGCGCCTCCTCTGGTGGGTTGGGGCGCCTGTTCGGGAGGGAGGGGGAACTGGGGGGAATAGTGTGATCCTCCAACACGTCCCCCTGGAGAAACCCTTCACTGTCAGGTGAAAAGAAGCGGCTGGTGACTCCACATGCATCGGAGGAGACATGTGGTAGTCTGCAGCCCTCCCCGGATTGGCAGAGGGGGTGGAGCAGCGACCAGGAAGGCTAGGAAGAGTGGGGTAATTGCCCGGACACAATTGGGGAGAAAAAAAAAATGCATCAAATTCATGAGACATAGGAAAGGTTATGTTTCAAATTAATAACTGCACCGATTTTGGGCTAAACGTAGGTTTGGATAAGAGACATATTTCTATGACATTAAAAACTTATATGATACATGTGTCATCACTGCTTTAGGGTACATATATCTGTTTAAATGTCAGTACTTACGTAGTCAGAGTCACTCCCCAGCCTATCAGGAAGGTCTAGAGCACAAGTTTCTGCAACCAGTTCCACTTCCAGATTATGATTGACAGCTGAAACAAGACAAAAAAAACAAACCACGATTTCTGACAGTGCCTACATTTGATATCAGTTTCCATCACTCTTATTCACTACAATCATTACACAGCTATGTAAAACTAATGGAAGGACTGTGAATAAACCCATACGTGAGGTCGGGGATGCATCCAGCTCACATGTGTTGGGCACGAGTACGACTGCTTCTCCATGGCTCTTTGAAAGTTTTAGAGGCTCTTTGTTTGGTTCTGCCACAAGACAACATAACTCAGTTAATGGACCCCTTTTACATGGATGCCATAGCAAGATAAGAGATATCAAAATGGCTTTTTGATTGCCTGCGTTTCAAGTGAGGCTGACCGTTAAAGAACGAGCTGGGAGACTGAAGCAAAGGCGTCTCTGCATGGCGAGCTTGTTTGCCTTGGCCATTCTTTTTGCGTCTCTTCAGTTTGTTTGCCAGCGGCAGTGAGTTTTGCAGGAGCGGTGAGTCTGGGATCACACCCTCTTCTTGTTCTGGGGAAAAGGTGTGCTGAGACTCAGCGCTGTAAAAAAACAAAAACGAAAAACGCCAACAGTATTCAAAAGAACCTATCAAACAGTTTCTACAAACACAGAAACCTCCTAAACTGACTTTGTGGACTGTCGACAGCTCCGACAACAACATGGAAAGATTAATTAAACAATGCTGTTGTACAGTCACTTTGGACCGGAGAATCAGTAAACTGGAAGAAATGATTTACATAAATATGGATTTTAAAGAATTTTTTTTTTGCGGAATTTCTCCCCTTTTTTTCTCCCCAACTGTACCCGTCCAATTACCTGACTCTTCCGAGCCGTCCCGGTCGCTGCTCCACCTCCTCTGCTGAGCCGGGGAGGGCTGCAGACTACCACATGCCTCCTCCGATACATGTGGAGTCACCAGCCACATCTTTTCACCCGACAGTGAGGAGTTTCACCAGGGGGACGTTGCGCGTGGGAGGCTCACACTATTCCTCCCAGTCCCCGCCCCCCCCGAACAGGCACCCCGGCTGACCAGAGGAGGCACTAGTGCAGCGATCACGACACATACCCACATTCGGCTTCCCACCCGCAGACACAACCAATTGTGTCTGTAGGGATGCCCGACCAAGCCGGAGGTAACACGGGGATTCGAACGGGCGATCCCTGTGTTGGTAGGCAACGGAGTAGACCGCTATGCTACCCGGAAACCCATAACTACGGATTTTAATAGCACAATAGCTCAGGCAAATATTTCTACTGCTTCAAACCACAAACGAATTACAAAAGGGCATGACCAGTCTGAACTCACCTGAACGCACAATTAACACATAAAACACTAACCAAAATAAATCATGTAACGGAAGTTGTATATGACCTTCCATATAATGTGACAATAAAGTGGGGGGAAAAAAGCATATGGATGTGTAGGATTATCACGGTCAAAAGAGCTTACAGAGATGCTTGCAGTTTTTCCAGTTGCTCATTCAGCTTTCCATTTTCATCCTGAAGGCTGATCTTCTCGCTTTCTGCTCAACAAATGACAAACCACAGACTGATGTTACAGAAACATCAACGCAAATAACGTTAAACATTACGAAATCTGAGCTGTGGATAATGGTTCGTGTTCAGACATATCACTGTAGATGACGAAACAGGCCTAACACAGGTTGACAGACTGTGTAATTGACTGTGGATCACATGATCATTCATAATTGGCTGATCAATCTCAGGATATGCAACTGCCCTAAGAGGTTCAGTTAACACTTCACCGTAGAAGCTGACAATCAAACCTCAGCTATTCCCTCCTTGGGAAGGAGGTAACTACAGGTGCATCTCAAAAATTAGAATATTGTGGAAAAGTTCATTATTTTCCGTAATTTAATTCAAAAAGTGAAACTTTCCTATATTCTAGATTCATTACACATAAAGTGAAATATGTCAAGCCTTTTTTGCTTTAATCTTGACGATTACGGCTTACAGTTGACCCCAAGTATTTAAACTCATATGCCTTAGTCACCTCCACTCCTCGCGTCCTCACCATTCCACTGTCCTCCCTTTCATTCACGCATAGGTATTCCATCTTGCTCCTACTGAGTTTCATTCCTCTTCTCGCCAGTGCATACCTCCACCTCTCCAAGCTCTCCTCAACCTGCTCCCTACTCTCACTACAGATCACAATGTCATCCGCAAACATCATAGTACACGGAGAATCCTGCTTGATCTTGTCCGTCAACCTGTCCATCACCACTGCAAACAAGAAAGGGCTCAGAGCCGATCCTTGACGTAATCCCACCTCCACCTTGAACCCAGCCATCATTCCTACCACACACCTCACCGCTGTCACACTTCCCTCATACATAGCCTGCACCACTCCTACATACTTCTCTGCAACTCCCAACTTCCTCATACAATACCACACTTCCTCTCTCAGCACCCTGTCATATGCTTTCTCTTAATCCACAAAGACACATTGTAACTCCTGTTCAACTGTTCCTACATATTGTCTGTTATTTCCTAGTTAGAAGTGAGTTTCTGTACCTGGGCCGGTCAGTGCTCCGTGTGGACACATAATAAGAACAGTAGGTATACTCACTGAGCCCGGCGATTAGGTGCAGAGCCTTTTCAATCTCTTGCTCTTTGTTTCTCACGCACTCCTCTAAGATGGCACATTGATCACAAATGCCAGCCCGCAGCCTAGAAGCACAGTGGAAGAGCTAATTCATCTGTCATATCCACAAACTGTTGTACTTGCTCTTATGAAAAGAAATGTTAGCCTGGTTTGAATTCTTCTGGATTTGTAGAGGAAAAACTGTACATAGCTCTGCCTTCAGTACTTCTCTACTCGATAAAAGTTTCATGTCAAACTAGCGCTGACTAAACTAATGTTTAGTCTAGTTTCACAACTGTTTGTGCTATTCTCATTAAAACTCTTCCTTGTTCTTTTCATTGGATAAACTAACTTGAGGCAGTGAGGCTTTCTTGGACGTGACCTACTTCATCTCTGTTGTTGTTCTCACCCGCCCAATGATTATTAATGAAACATTTCTGGTGCAAAAACACTGCATGAATACAAATAGGAAAAAGGCTGTTTAAAAATTAATGATAAATCTAAATAAAAACTTCTGTTGGTGATTACTTAGACAGCATGTAAAAATCTTTTTGCTCTGACAGTGTGATTTTAAGAAAGCTTTCTCTGTCTTTATGCATGCTAAATAATCCAGGTAAGAAAATCAAAGAACACATGTGGACACAACATTTATTGAGAGAGAAACATTTCATCACTCATCTAAGTGCCCCCACCATCAAAAAAGACATGCATGTTAGGGTTAATACTCCCGTCTGTGCCCTTGACCAAGGCATGGCAAGACGAACTGGAGTTGGTCCCCAGGTGCGGCACAATTGCTGCCCACTGCTCCTAGCTACACAGCTAGGATGGGTTAAATGCAGAGCGTAATTTACCTACGGGGATCAATACAGTATATCGTAAATCAAATCAAAATCACTGTATTGTTTAGAAGGGTGGGGATACCTGCAGTCACTTGAGACTGAAGAGGTCACTTAGATGAGTGATGAAACGTTTCTCTCTCAATATACCTTGCACCCAGATGAACTGATTCAACTTCCCGTGAAAGCTTTCTCTGTATTCAGATTTACTTTTACATCGGCACACACTATATGTAGATGTTTTCTAATGAGACTAGTCTCCTCTTAATTGGCACGAGTCAATGGAAAAAAAAACTCTAAAAGTTATCTGAGGACTGAGGGGTGTGAAGTAAAATGAAGCAGCCATGCTGAGACTCGCCTTTCCTCCAACAGGCTGATGGTGTCCTGCAGGGTTTTGTGTTGCTCCTTCAGCTGCTGATTACGGCTGTAAAACTCCTCTAGTCTCTGCGCATCTCTACACAACACAAAATCCCACCAGTTCAGTTTATTGGGACAAGAATTAAATTTACTCCGCAATCAGATTTATCATCATTATTGCTCTTAATTGCATCAGTATTATTAGCACCATTTGCATTATTGTCATTATTGGTCCAATATACTTACAAACAGCGCTCTTTCTTAAGCTTGCCTACTTTTGTCCACAGTTCTGAAAAAGAACCATAAACCATAACACAGTGTAATCTGAAATACAGTATGAATAAGTTGCATTTCATTTTAAGAAGCCCAATACGTTCTTGACGATTTCTAATTCCTGAAACCTGTCATTTCTTTATATTTAGGTGGAGTTTTACCTCCTGCTGTTAAACTAGAGACAGCGACTGTATTGAATAGGAAAGCATCACAAACCAAAGAAATCCTCTGATAAATTCTTATCATACCAACAACATCTGCTTAACTATGGGAGGAAACAGACACACCTGGGGGAGGGAAGACAGGGAAAAAGAAAGAAATGTAGGAAAGAAGGAAGGCAGAAAGAAAAGAACAGTGGAAGGAAATTTGGCACAAACGTCTGAGGGTATTTCAGTTTATCACTCAGACAGAGGAGAAAAAAAAAGTAACTTCATAAAGCTATAAGTTGCACAACTCTTACAGTTTCAAATAATTTCCCTAAAAGCATTGTGATCAATTTACAAGCTTGTCTGGGACATGTCTAGTGGCTTGGAAAAGTAATTTTCACTACCTCGAAGTGCATTTTGGTGGCACTCTGCTAGCTGACTCAATAAACTTCCAAAGAGGTCGCTGACTTCCATTGCTTCGTTGGATGCAGGGGTGCTGCTGCAGCTTTGACCAGAAATGTTCATTTTTCTGCTCACAGCGGGACCTGCAGCCCAAACACCTGCAACTGTGTGGCCTAAGCTCTGTTTAGAGTGAAGAAGATCAGTGTTAGCATGCTGGACCCCAGTTTCTAAAATACAATCTCAAATTTTACAAATTTTAATCTAAGTGTAGTCAAAGAGTAATCTACCTGTCAAAATACACTACCTTGTATTACTTATGGTAACGCTGCAGGTGTCTAACCGGTTTTTAAATATTTCAATGGCTATTAAGTAATTTTGATCAATCAACTGCACAGATGGCTGGAAGTTATGGGACGGACTCTAAACTGGACTGTGGAGTTGGAGGGTTACGATCCGTGGTTGAACGTTTTGCTGACAACGAGACAATGTGGTTTAATGTTGTCACAAAGACTCTGTCAATCATTCCACCATGGATTGAACTCTGGGTCCAGACTTTTTTCTAACCTGGCCCCAAAACAGTGGAACGAAATCCCGGGTCTTCGTCAGTACTACTAACTCACTTACTTCCTTCAAGAAGACCTAAAAACTTTCCTCTTCCAATGCCAATCTAATCATTAGATGGTCGCTAAGAAAGATTTGTAAACTGCCTCGTAGCACTTTGCAGCTAAAACTACTACTGATGTCAGCTATTACTATTGCTGTCTTACTTAAACACCGCTATTAGTCTGTCTTTGGTTGATGATGTTTTGAATGTTCCGAGAAAATTGCGCACACGTGTTTATTTCTCAAATTGGACCTTTCTTCATCTTCATCCTTATTCATTTTACAATTATTACGGTATTAATTTTTTTTCTTACTTTACTATTACTATTTCATTCATTTACCTATACGTGTGTGTGTGTATATATATGTATGTGTGTATATATGTATGTGTGTATATATGTATGTGTGTATATATGTATGTGTGTGTGTATATATATATATACACTACCGTTCAAAAGTTTGGGATCACCCAAACAATTTTGTGTTTTCCATGAAAAGTCACACTTATTCACCACCATATGTTGTGAAATGAATAGAAAATAGAGTCAAGACATTGACAAGGTTAGAAATAATGATTTGTATTTGAAATAAGATTTTTTTTACATCAAACTTTGCTTTCGTCAAAGAATCCTCCATTTGCAGCAATTACAGCATTGCAGACCTTTGGCATTCTAGCTGTTAATTTGTTGAGGTAATCTGGAGAAATTGCACCCCACGCTTCCAGAAGCAGCTCCCACAAGTTGGATTGGTTGGATGGGCACTTCTTTGAGCAGATTGAGTTTCTGGAGCATCACATTTGTGGGGTCAATTAAACGCTCAAAATGGCCAGAAAAAGAGAACTTTCATCTGAAACTCGACAGTCTATTCTTGTTCTTAGAAATGAAGGCTATTCCATGCGAGAAATTGCTAAGAAATTGAAGATTTCCTACACCGGTGTGTACTACCCCCTTCAGAGGACAGCACAAACAGGCTCTAACCAGAGTAGAAAAAGAAGTGGGAGGCCGCGTTGCACAACTGAGCAAGAAGATAAGTACATTAGAGTCTCTAGTTTGAGAAACAGACGCCTCACAGGTCCCCAACTGGCATCTTCATTAAATAGTACCTGTTAGAGCCTGTTTGTGCTGTCCTCTGAAGGGAGTAGTACACACCGGTGTAGGAAATCTTCAATTTCTTAGCAATTTCTCGCATGGAATAGCCTTCATTTCTAAGAACAAGAATAGACTGTCGAGTTTCAGATGAAAGTTCTCTTTTTCTGGCCATTTTGAGCGTTTAATTGACCCCACAAATGTGATGCTCCAGAAACTCAATCTGCTCAAAGAAGTGCCCATCCAACCAATCCAACTTGTGGGAGCTGCTTCTGGAAGCGTGGGGTGCAATTTCTCCAGATTACCTCAACAAATTAACAGCTAGAATGCCAAAGGTCTGCAATGCTGTAATTGCTGCAAATGGAGGATTCTTTGACGAAAGCAAAGTTTGATGTAAAAAAAATCTTATTTCAAATACAAATCATTATTTCTAACCTTGTCAATGTCTTGACTCTATTTTCTATTCATTTCACAACATATGGTGGTGAATAAGTGTGACTTTTCATGGAAAACACGAAATTGTTTGGGTGATCCCAAACTTTTGAACGGTAGTGTATATATATATATATATATATATATATATATATATATATATATATATATATATATATATACTATTATTATCATTTTGGCTGAATCTGATAGTTTTTCCCTAACTATTGACAATTCTATAGCTCCTCCATCACCTCAGGTTAAGAGTCTGGATGTCATCCTGGACAGCACATGATCTTTTGAAGCTCATATCAACAATGTTACTCGGTCTGCATACCATACTTCCACCTATGCAATATGAAACGTCTTCGCCCGTCACTTCAGCCTAACAGCACCGCCATACTCACTCACACCATGGTTACATCCCATATTGACTACTGCAATTTTATCTTCTTTGGTTTTCCCCTCAAGTGTCTTCATAAACTTAAATTGGTCAAGAATTCAGCTGCCCGTATCATTACCAGAACTCCTCACATAGATCATATCACTCTTGTTCTTCAGCAACTCCATTGGCCCCCTGTTAAATACTGTATTGACTTCAAGATCCTGCTCCTCATCTTTAAGGCCCTTAATAACCTAGCTCCTTCGTAGCTTTCTGAACTCCTTATCCACACGCCCTCCTGCACTCTCAGATCCTCTTCTGCTCTCCAACTCACTACACCATCAGCCCACTTGGCTACCATGGGGACTAGAGCCTTCAGTCATTCTGCCCCCCCATCTATGGAACTCTCTCCCACAAGACATTCACAACACTGACTCTTTCAACCTTCAAATCCCATCTCAAAACATACCTTTTCAAACTGGCATATTCAGTCTGACCCCACGCTTCATTGAGTTTTGTGCTGATGATGATTTTATACTTATCTGTTGTATTGACTTTTTCTTGTCTACCCTATCTCGTTTTGATTCTATGCTGTCTGATAGTACTGCTTGTTTTTTTTTTTAACTGTTTTCTGTAAGGTGTCCTTGAATGCTCTGACAGGCACCCCTAAATAAAATGTGTTATTATAATTATTTCTAATTTCTTTTCTTTCTGACTCCGTTGCCTCTATTATGGCCCTTGTCTAGTGGAGGGGGGGGGTCTTGGGATATTATTACCTTATCATGTTGAACCTTTTTTTCTCTTATCCTTGATAATTCAACATCACATTTTCTACTGAAAACTACTGTGTATAATGAGAAAACCAATAAAAACAAACTGTTAAAAAAAGTTGTACCTTTGCGCGCTCCTTTTACTTACTGTTATGGCGATGACACCAGTTATACTGACGTGTGTCAGTGTAAGTAGTCTATTGATTCTCCTATTCGCCACCTCTTGGGGATTTAGGCGCACTTACACTAAATGACACGACACGCACTCTTTCTTATCGCATTACTACTATTTGGCAAATAACCTACTGTGATATGATTACCTTTTAGCCGATGAACTAGTACTGCAACTACTTCACATAGTATTACAAAGATACGATTACTGCATAGCAAATATGCTGCATCTACTCCTGCCTCATGTAGCACTTGACTACGTAGCCCAGTCCTCATGGACCCCCCTATCCTGCATATTTTCTTTGCAACCCTGAATAGGTACCGGTTTGTAGCTATTCAACCAATCAGCAATGAATTTTGTCAGACGTCGCACACCTTGCATAATTAAGTGCTGCGAGATGATTGGTCGAGTAAGTACAAGCGGGGCTACCTATGCAGGGTTGCAATGAAAACCTGCAGGATGGGGGGGGGGGGGTCCTTGAGGACTGGGTTGAGAAACACTGACTGTCGTAGCCGGTCCATTTTGCCAGTCTACCACATCCCTCGGCTATGTTGTAAATTGCGCAGCTTCGTGTCTCCACACAATGTTAAACCCGAATTTTGAAAAAAAGGAGTTAAATCGGAATCATGTTAAATCAGTTTATGGTCAAATCGGAATCAGGCCACGTAGGGTTTCGCGGCTCTCTCAGTAGAAGAATAACAACACTACAACACAACAATGGCGAACTAAAGCAAAGACGTTGAAAATCGCAATTTCCTTACCGACCCGTTTACTTGGCCGGTTCTGTACTTGGCCGGTTCTGTACTTGGCCGGTTCTCCTCGAGGTGTGACGGTGTTTCCTTTGATGTCCGCTCAGCCTGCCAAGTCGACCCGAAGCCGGCCTCCGAACCGCGGGTTCGCCGTTTCACAACAACCGCGCGGCCGAACGGCATGCTGGGAAAAGAGCTCTTTCGCCGCAGCCGATTGGTCAGTGCAAAAGGCGCGAACTTCCGTATTTACCTTTTTTTTATTTCTATTTTCAGACTTCCGGGCAGAATGGCATTATTTATAGCTGACCTCTGGGGGGTCCAGTTGCCCACCCGGCCCACTCAACCGGTAATTAGTCCAGCCTCGCAAAAGACAGGACGCTAAAGCGGAAGTCAAGACCGCGGGGCGGGTTCACCTTCAAAATAAAAGTGCACAACTTGACCAGTTTGCGTTTGAAACGAAACTCCGGGAAAACGGGGCGGCCGATGCGTTCGTATCTGTGTCTCCGATTCCAGAGGCAGTTTCGTTGTTTTCTTTCTCTTCCCACGCAGAAATAAATGCCGCGTTAAAGGACGTTTCGGAGTAGATTGTTATGTCGATCTGCCGTAATTTCCCCCTTTAAATTCACTTCGAAGACTTATTGTGAAAGCGGGCTCTACCGGAAGTATCCCTCCCGGCCGCTTTTTTTTGACAGCCTCGACCAAACAAACGCTCCCCCAGCGTGGCGACGGTGTTGTGAGGGGGGGGATACCGACTTCCAGCGCCGCCCTCCTCCTCCACCTCTGTGATGGCAGTCTAGGTCTACTTTTTGTTTTGTTTTGTTGTTGTTGTGGTGGGTTGCCGATCGAAGCCATGTCCTCATCAAACAGCAGCGTGGATGGAGGAGTTCACGGGCTCCTTCTTAAACTCCATCGGTGCCTTTCAGACGAGGACGTCCGAGACGCGGCTTTGAAGTGTCACGACATTGTCGGTGATTTGGGACAGGAGTGCATGCTGACACAAGCCCACAATGAACTGAGTGAGAAGCTGCATGACTTCTATTGCAAATCTCTGCCCAAATACTGTTTCTGGTGGTGCTGCTGCTGCAGCTCTAAGCAGACAAGCCTACCTTTCTGCTAATACTTGGGCTAAAGTTGCTCTCCCTGTCAATGTGTTTGTGAGTTATCTAGTCGGATAACGGTGCAGATTCTGGTGTGCAGATTAGGGCCATAGAGTTTGGCCACAGCACTCTTTGCTGGGGTGTTATTTCGTTGCCAGTGTACGTTTATGTGAACCATCAGCTCTCAACCAGTCTGCCGGCACGCCGCCGTTTTCCAAGCGCGGGAACGTTCGGGTTACTGCGCAGAGGTGTAAAAACCCGGTCCAGAAAGTAAAAACCCTAACCGTGTCTTTACTCCACCCATATGCTAAACCATCAGATTGCGCTGACTAGTTCCCCCCCGAATCAGCCGGTTTAATACATGGATGGAGTAAAGACACGGTTAGGATTTTTTACTTTCTGGACTGGGTTTTTACATCTCTGGACTTACTCGATGATTGTACTTCATAAGTTAATATTTGCCGTTGTGTCCCTCTCGTAGAAAGGTCGTTGAGATGATCTCAATCGCCCGACAATGGCAACCCAGATACATGTTGTCACTCGCTTCGATCCGTTGACTTTTCAAAAAGCAGACGTGTGCGCTGAAGCGGCGGCTAAGGCACCGTCTCCAAAGTGCTCACAGAGGACCGTTAAGAAAAAAAAAATTGTACCACTAGTTGCATGACATAACTTGCATATAACTTAGAATAGTTTGAATATTTTTAATAATTTTCCCGTTGCAAAGTCTACGCGTTTGCAATTTTTGTCAAAAAATGCGAATCATATAAAATTGCAAAAAAAAGGCACAAGGTTTTTTTTTTTGACAGTGCAGTTTCCCTTAAAGTCAGGCTTTGGTGCTTTGACAAATGTTTTAATTTCCAAAATACTCAAAATTGAGCTTCCTTGAGAGCAATTTGGTTGAATGGCCTTTCTTGTATCCTATTTCTTCCCCCCCCCTGGCATGATTTGAGCAATATTACTGTTTGAAAATACGCAATTTAACAACCTTGTTGGTGAATCAATTGAGAAAATTATAGCTTTTAAAAAGTCCAGGAATCCGTTGTCCTGATTGGCTCAGGGGCAATCCTAATTTTCTAGTGGAGACCGTTCATTGGTTGGGCCCTGAGTAGGTTACGCTAAACCAAATCCCAAAGACACATTTTAAGTTTTAGGATTGCACAGGAACGTTAAGTCACCGTTTTTGAATGTGAGCGACTCTCTTTATAAACGAATCTGTAAAGTTATGCAGTGAGGAGTTTTGAACTTGGCTGACATTTGTATATTTTAAGATCTTTTACATTCCTGTCAACATGATTGGGTTATCAGCACGAGCTCAAAATGGTCCTTAGCATCACTATTCTAGGTACAGGCATCGTTCCTTCATACATCTGGTTGATTTAGCCTGTGTGGTGTTTTGGAGATGAATAGAAAGATTGGGAAAAATCGCCTGTTGGTATTTGTATAGCAGAACTATTGGTAAATAGAATGCAACAGACGCGCTAATAAAAATTAGAGTAATACGTCTATTCTTTTATGTTAGAGTCTAATTGGTTTTGCCATTTTGTGTTAAAGCTTTGCAGACGTCCTTATTGTTTTCAAAAGAATATGGACTGCTCAGCTTCCTCAGAAAGTGCCTGGCATCAGGCGAGGTAAGTGTCCAGAAATGGTAACAAACAAAAATCTCATCGAGCGGCCAGGTTCTTTTGGTAACACCGATATGGTTTTTTTTTTCAGCTCCGGGAGACTAGATGTGAGATCATCTGCTTCCTGGAGAAGTTCATTGAGAGAATGTGTTCCAGCGTGAAAGGTTGGGAGAAGACTTACGCCATCGATATAAGGGCAAGTCCTTCGTTTCATGTCTAATTTACTGTTTAGGGCAGCATGGTGGCGCAGTGGTTAGCGCACTTGCCTCACAGCAAGAAGGTCCTGGGTTCGAGCCGCGGAATAGTCCAACCTTGGGGGTCGTTCCCGGGCATCCTCTTGTGTGGAGTTTGCATCTTCTCCCCATGTCTGTGTGGGTTTCCTCCGGGTGCTCCGCTTTCCTCCCACAGTCCAAAGACATGTAGGACAGGTGAATCGGCCATACTAAATTGTCCCTAGGTGTGTGTGTGTGTGTGTGTGTGTGTCGGCCCTGTGATGGCCTGGCGGCCTGTTCAGGGTGTCTTCCCGCCTGCCGCCCAATTACTGCTGGGATAGGCTCCAGCATCCCCTGAGAGCGGGATAAGCGGTTTGGATAATGGATGGATTTACTGTTTGACCAGTTAAAGTAAAGCACCGCAGTGTGAAAAGTGACAAAATTCTTCACTACTCGTAAAAATATGAAGACGTTAAGCCTCCTGCACTCAAAGCAGGCACTATGAGGAACTTTTAATTCATTTTCACCCAAGCCTAGCCTTCTTATTTTAGATTTCCAGAGCTAATGGAAGTTTGACATGTTTTGAGGGGATTTGATGGTATTTCTTTATGATCATCTCCAATTTATTCATGTAAGGAAGACATCCAAAGCAACTGAAATGTGGATCTACACGAGCATGAATGGAAAAAGGGGTGCAGTTGCAATGATAATTTCTGTCATCAAAGGAGCATCTCCTTTTGGTTTTGTGTAAATTAGAGAAGATGCACCATAATCAACAATCCTCTTTGCCTCTGCCACCCCCCCAAGTTGTTGTTGGTGGCGGTTTGTTGATCATTTTCCTATGTACATAAATCTTGTATACAGACATATCTACGCTTTATTTTTAAGAATGTGGTTTCCTCTTCATATTCCTGTTGTTTTTTTTAGGACACATGCATGGTGGTGTACACGAAGGACAAAGCGGCCAAATGCAGAGCTCCAACCCTGGAGCTCCTCATCAAGGTTGGTTTTTCTTCTGTAAAGAGAGTTGGGCTCGCCTTACAAAACAACACGTAGCTCATTAGTCTTCACTTAACTTATGTCAAAAGTAATTTTTAATTATTACTCCCCAAAGGAGGGTTTTGTTACAGTATTTATCTTTATGTATTTCGCAGATAGTATCTTCATACATTCTCAAACTTGTAAACTAAAAAAGACATTAAATTGTAATTCAGTTAATTCTGGCTTGGCTTTGCATTATTGTAGTGTAATTTTTTTTTTGTGTGTCTGTGCATTTATACATAAGTATCTCTTCTCGACATCACGGTCTTGTGTTGGCACTTGCTTGAATGAAGATCTATACACCGTTCTCACTCTTAGCTGAACCCATGTAATGGGCTGTATTTAAATAAATAAATCAATTTTCTTGTGTTCGCACACTGTAGCTTCACGTTATCCTGGTTAACTCTCCTCTGCAGGTTCTTCATCGGACAAAGGCTTCGAGTGTCGCTGCAGACCTCAGAGTCTGCGAAATATTCAACAGGTACTATGGCGAGCTCTGTCAGAAGACCAAAATAGCCGACTCAGGTGATTGTTCTTCTGTTGTCATGCACTCAACTTTTGTTATTATTATATTATTATTATTATTATGATGATGCAAGTCACATCAAAATTTATTATCCCACCAGAGGAAATTTGGTTGCAGCCAGGTATATAAGAAAAACACATTATTGTTATTATTATTATTATTATTATGGGGTGTCCGGGTAGTGTAGCGGTCTACTCCGTTGCTTACCAACACAGGGATTGCCACTTCAAATGCCGTGTTACCTCCGGCTTGGTCAGGTGTCCCTACAGACACAATTGGCCGTGTCTGCGGGTGGGAAGTCGGATGTGAGTATGTGTCCTGGTCGCTGCACTGGCGCCTCCTCTGGTCAGTTGGGGTTTCTGTTCGGGGGGGGGGACTGGGGGGAATAGCATGATCCTCCCACACGCTACATCGCCCTGGTGAAACTCTTCACTGTCAGGTGAAAAGAAGCGGCTGGCGACTCCACATATATTGAAGGAGGCATGTGGTAGTCTGCAGCCCTCCCCGGATCGGTAAAGGGGGTGGCGCAACAACCGGGATGGCTCGGAAGAGTGGGGTAATTAGATGGGTACAATTGGGGAGAAAAGGGGGGGGGATTTTTACTATTATTATATGTGTGTGTGTGTGTGTGTGTGTATATATTTTTTTTTTGTTGCATGTGAATGACTTTACCCTTTACCCAGACTGAAACAGCTTGTTATTTCTCTCTCCTTGGTATTGTTGGAATAGTTCTGAGTAAAATCTATGAGTTGCTGGGAGTTCTGGGTGAGGTCCATCCCAGCGAGATGGTCAACAACTCTGACAAGCTCTACAAAGCCTACCTGGGAGAGCTGAAAGAGCAGGTGCGTATTGTAAGCAGGCGGCATTGAGGTTAAAGAGCGTACGCTCGGACATGCTTGGTGTTGCCTTCGGAGTAAGTTACCTCAGCAGCTTGTCAGGGGGCTGATGTCCTCAACATGGAGCATGTCTCCTCCATGTGGCCAGCTGGAAACAGTTGGGTGAATCTTTGCGTATAGCCTCTGCCCAGAGAGTTGTATTAAATGTGGGAGTTTAATAAACCGTGGCGTGTAATACGTATGTCTCATTTTTAGATGACTTCTTCAACAAAGGAGCCAAAACTCTTGGTCGTGGCTGGATGTCTGAAAGGAATATCTGCGCTGATGGTCAACTTTACCAAAACCATGGAGGAAGGTGGGAAGTTGTGTGTGAGCACATGTTGATGAATGTCATTGTCTTGCACATTACTTGGGTCGATGCTAGAGCTCGGCTATAACTTGATGTTATTGTTTTTTTCAATGGAATTGTATTGTTATGAAATTTGGATGTTGTCATGTTGCGATATGGAGTATAATTTGAAAAATACTTTTGGTTTGATGTTATACTTAATGTAACAACCACGGATGACTACACGTGCCAGCCCTTGGCTAACGGGTCAGACCCTTCAGTTCAGCGTTTCTCAAACCTCTCCTGGAGGACCACTTGTCCTGCATGTTTTAGATCTCTCCCTGCTCCAACACAGCTGATTCACATGATCGACTCGTTATGAGCTCCCGAAGCTGCCTAATAACAAAACTGATCATTTAAATCAGCTGTGTTGGAGCAGGGAGCGATCTAAAACATGCAGGACAAGTGGTCCTCCAGGAGAGGTTTGAGAAACGCTGCTTTAGTTGACGGGCGAACCCGGGTTCGCTTCCCGACTGCCCCTGAATTCGCTACGTTAAAGGGTCCGACCTGTTAGCCAATGGGCTAGCGAGTCTAGTCATTGGTGATTGTTACACTACCCTCCTCCTTTGGGAAGCGCGTCCCCACGCTTCAGCATACCAGCTCCCTCACGCCTCTGGGCGCACGTGCTTCCAATGGCCTCACGGTCTCACCATCCCACTTCTGACACCAATGTAGTGAATTCAGGGGGCAGCCGGGAATCCGATGCAGCCGGGAACCGAACCCAGGTAGCCCAGACCACGGGTGACCACGCTAACTAGTCAACTAAAGGATCCGACCCATTAGCCAACCGGCTAGCGAGTCTACTCTTTCATGGTCGTTACACTTACATTACCAAACAGTTCAGTGTGGTGAACCTCAGTTGGACTCCTGATGTGTATTTGGTATTTTTGGTAATAGTATTTTTGCATACATAAGCAGATATCAGGAAATATGTTGATATGTTGTGAAAGTCCCTTTGAATATTTAACATCCACACTTCGAATATGTTCTGGATTCTGTGGCCATTCACTCTGTACTTGTATCTCGTGATGTTTGCAGACCCGGAGACGTCAAAGGAAATCTTTCAGTACGCTCTGAAGGCGATCAATCCACAAGTAAGACTTTCCCTCAGAATATTTAGACAGGGGGCGCCCCGGTGGCTCACCTGGTAGACTGGCACCACATAAAGCTGAGTCCTTACTGCAGCGGCCTGGGTTTGAATCCGGCCCGGGCCCTTTGCCGCATGTCATCCCCTTTCTCTGCCCCCCCCTGCCTTTCCTGTCTCTCTCTTAACTACTACTACTACTTTTGGCTGCTCCCATTAGGGGTCGCCACAGCGGGTCATCAGTTTCCATCTCTTCCTGTCTTCTGCATCTTCCTCTGTCACACCAGCCACCTGCATGTCCTCCCTCACCACATCCATAAACCTCCTCTTTGGCCTTCTTCTTTTCCACTTCCCTGGCAGCTCCATATTCAGCATCCTTCTCCCTATATACCCAGCATCTCTCCTCCACACATGTCCAAGCCATCTCAATCTTGTCTCTCTTGCTTTGTCTCCAAACCGTCCAACCTGAGCGGTCCCTCTAATATAATCATTCCTAATCCGGTCCTTCTCCTTCTTCATCACTCCCAATGAAAATCTTAGCATCTTCAACTCTGCCACCTCCAGCTCCATCTCCTGTCTTTTCATCAGTGCCACTGTCTCCAAACCATGCAACATAGCTGGTCTCACAACCATCTTGTAAACCTTCCCTTTAACTCTTGCTGGTACCCTTCTGTTGCAAATCACTCCTGACACTCTTCTCCACCCTGCCTGCACTTTCTTCTTCACCTCTCTCCTGCCCTGCCCGTTACTTTGGACAGTTGACCCCAAGTATTTAAACTCTTATGCCTTAGTCACCTCCACTCCTCGCGTCCTCACCATTCCACTGTCATCCCTTTCATTCACGCATAGGTATTCCATCTTGCTCCTACTGACTTTCATTCCTCTTCTCGCCAGTGCATACCTCCACCTCTCCAGGCTCTCCTCAACCTGCTCCCTACTCTCACTACAGATCACAATGTCATCCGCAAACATCATAGTCCGCGGAGACTCCTGCCTGATCTTGTCCGTCAACCTGTCCATCACCACTGCAAACAAGAAAGGGCTCGGAGCCGATCCTTGATGTAATCCCACCTCCACCTTGAACCCATCTGTCATTCCAACTGTACACCTCACCACTGTCACACTTCTCTCATACATATCCTGCACCACTCCTACATACTTCTCTGTAACTCCCGACTTCCTCATACAATACCACACCTTCTCTCTCGGCACCCTGTCATATGCTTTCTCTAAATCTACAAAGACAAATTGTAACTCCTTCCGGCCTTCTCTATACTTCTCCATCAACATTCTCAAAGCAAACATCACATCTGTGGTGCTCTTTCATGGCATGAAACCAAACTGCTGCTCGCTAATCATCACCTCTCCTCTTAACCTAGCTTCTATTACTCTTTCCCATATCTTCATGCTGTGGCTGATCAACTTTATACCTCTGTAGTTGCTACAGTTCTGCACATCGCCCTTGTTCTTGAAAATCGGTACCAGTATACTTCTTCTCCACTCCTCAGGAATCCTCTCACTTTCCAAGATAGTGTTAAACAATCTAGTTAAAAACTCCACTGCCATCTCTCCTAAACATCTCCATGCCTCCACAGGTATGTCATCTGGACAAATCGCCTTTCCACTCTTCATCCTCTTCACTTCCTCCTTGCTAATCCACCGCACTTCCTGATTCACTATCCCCACGTCATCCAACCTTCTCTCTCTCTCATTTTCTTCATTCATCAGCCCCTCAAAGTACTCCTTCCACCTTCTCAGCACACTCTCCTCGCTTCCATCTCTATCTTTGATTGTCCTAACTTGCTGCACATCCTTCGCAGCTCGGTCCCTCTGTCTAGCCAATCGGTACAAGTCCTTTTCTCCTTCCTTAGTGTCTAACCTCTCATACAATTCACCATACGCCTTTTCCTTTGCCTTTGCCACCTCTCTCTTTGCTTTACGCTGCATCTCCTTGTACTCCTGTCTACTTTCTTCATCTCTCTGACTATCCCACTTCCTCTTTGCCAGTCTCTTCCTCTGTATAATTAGCTGTACTTCCTCATTCCACCACCAAGTCTCCTTGTCTTCCTTCCTCTGTCCTGAAGACACAGCAAGTACCTTCCTAGCTGTCTCCCTCACTATTTCTGCAGTGGTTGCCCAGCCATCCGGCAGCTCTTCACTACCACCCAGTGCCTGTCTTAACTCCCCCCTGAACTCCACACAACAGTCTTCCTTCTTCAACTTCCACCATTTGATCTTCGGCTCTACCTTCACGCTCTTCCTCTTCTTGGTCTCCAAAGTCATCCTACAGACCACCATTCGATGCTGCCTAGCTACGTTCCCCACTATCACCACCTTGCCGTCTCCAACCCCTTTTAGATCGCGCCTTCTACCAAAGATATAGTCCACGTGTGTGCACTTTCCTCCACTCTTGTACGTCACCCTGTGTTCCTCCCTCTTCTTGAAATATGTATTCACCACAGCCATTTCCATCCATTTCGCAAAATTCACCACTACTGTCTCTCTTGACTGTCGCCATCAAATAAAGGCAGAAAGAGCCAAAGAATAATCTTTAAAGAAAAGAATATTTAGATTTATTTGATGACAAGATGATCACCTATAAAAAGATAGCCTGCAAGTGGGGGGGGCTTGCCAAAACCACTTTCTGTATGTTTAACTACTTTTTCCTGCACAGCATCCTTTTTTGCTCTCCATGTGACAAACCATATGTAAAAATCACTGCTCTTCATTTCTTGCTTTTAAATCTCTTCTTGTAGGTGGAGATGAGTCGATATGCTATTACCTTAGGTAAGGCTCACTGTTTCTTTTAAAAAATGAACACAGAAATAGACAACAACCTAGTCTGTGCATGTTCTGATGGGGGTTTTTTGACAGCGGGCCTGAGACTATTCTCCATGCATGCGAACCAGTTTGGCAGCTGCCTGATGGACCATTATAGAGCTGTGTTCGAAGCCATGACGAAACTCTGTGGACACATAAACCCCCAGATGAAGAAGTACAGCTACTATGCTCTTGAGGCTTTCCTCAAACAGGTGAACACCAAAGAGATTTTCCTACACACACACACACACACACACACACACACACACACACACACACACACACACACACAGTTACACAACACCCAGCAACCATTTAGAATATTCCTCTTCTGTGTAAGGACTACATGGGGCAGGACTACATGGGGCGTGGCGTGGCTCAGGCGGTAGAGCGGGTTGTCTAGTTAATAGTCAGGTTCCTGATTCGATCACCGGCTCCTCCAGAGAGCGTGCAAAGTGTCCTTGAGCAAGACACTGAACCCCTAGCTGCCCCTGATGAACAGGTTGGCACCTTGATTGGCAGCCTCCGCCACCAGTGTATGAATGTGTGGGTGAATATGAGACATACACTGTAAAGGGCTTCGAGTGGTCGCTAGACTAGAAAAGCACTATATAAATGCAGTCCATTTACCGTATTTCCCAGACGACAAGTCGCTCCGGAGTATAAGTTGCACTCAGCAAACAAAACGCATTGTGGTGGGGAAAAAAACAAAACATATAAATCACTTCGGTATATAGGTCACATTTATATGGTGATACAATATTTTCACTTGAGTCACAAGATTAAACGGTGCCAAAATTACATTGTATAGTGGGCATCCGGGTGGCGTAGGGGTCTATTCTGTTGCCTACCAACACAGGGATTGCCGGTTCGAATCCCTGTGTTTCTTCCGGTTTGGTCGGGCATCCCTACAGACAGAATTGGCCGTATCTGGGTGGGAAGCCAGGTGTGGGTAAGAGTAAAGTGATTGGCCAAGTACAATTGGGGAGAAAAATGGGGGGGGGTAAAAAATTACATTGTATAAGTCGCTTTGGAATAAAAGTCACAGGACCAGCGAGACAACAAAAAACAACTGTGACTTATAGTCTGGGAAATACGGTACGTTGTCCTGATGCAATTAAACTCATTTCTGCAAATCCCTGTCATTGTCAGTGGCATGGCTGCAGTCTGTGAAATGTTAATGGCATCACAGAATAAGACTCTAATGTCTGTGAATTCTTCACTTCTGTAATCTTCATTGTTTAAAAGACAAAGGGGAAAGTGAAGAGACTGGGTTTTAATACTCTGTTGCCCTTTGGGTTATTGTTCTCTGTAGGTTGCAATCCTGGTGGCTGAGAATATTGAGGAGCACAAGAGCAAGTTGAAATTCTTCATGCAGAAGTTCTGCAGCATTATCAAGACGATGGAGTCCACCCACAAGGAGCTGTCCATTGCCATACGAGGATACGGCTTCTTCGCTGCTGTATGTTTGCTACTATGAAAGCAGGCTTTTTTTTTTCCCCCCGCTGTTTTTCTCCCGAATTGTACTCGGCCAATTACCCCACTATTCCGAGCCGTCCTGGTCTCTGCTCCACCCCCTCTGCTGATCCGGGGAGGGCTGCAGACTACCACATGCCTCCTCCGATACATGTGGAGTCACCAGCCGCTTCTTTTCACCTGACAAGCCGGAGGTAACACGGGGATTTGAACTGGAGATCCCTGTGTTGGTAGGCAACAGAATAGACCGCAACACTACCCGAATGCCAGAAAGCAGTTGTTTTTTTTATGTTTGCTTGTGTTGCAATCAGGGCACAAGGCAATGCTGAAAGCAAATCCCTTCAAAAAACAAAACAACACACACACACACACACAAACTGGCATCAAGCTAATGTGCAGATGTGACAGTGATTTTTACCATGTTGCTTAAACCAAGAATTCCAACGCTTGTCCAAAACTGACGTATATTCTTGCATATCTTAAGATTTTGTTTCCCTTCATTCTTTTTGCACCCGATTTTTGTTTGAACTGAGCTTTACTTTAGCTTACGTTTAGCTGAGACACATTGGACCTCATTCATCAGTCGTTTTGTACGTACAAATTTGTTCTTACACACCCATGGAACTTTTTAGCCCTGAAGTTTGTCTCAGAGACCAGTGTAGAACCTGGGTAACCCCTGAATTTAGACACCGATTGGCTAATATTGATGTCCTAGTAAGTATATATATATATATATATATATATATATATATATATATATATCAAGAGTGTTCCCTGTAAATTTTATTCTTGCTCCATAGCCAAGCAAAAAGGTGTGCCCCCAAGACGTGGACCTGATGTACACCGAGCTGATTCAGCGCTGTAAACAGATGTACCTGACCGAGTCAGACGGAGAGGAGGACAGCTTTTATCAACTGCCGAGCTTCCTGGACTCCATCGCCAGCGTCCTCATTCACCTGGACAAGGTGACTGCCCTCACCAAACAACCTCGTTCTTCAAAAGTTCCTAAAAAAATAAAGCTTTGTTTTTCACTCTGAACACGACAACCATTCTTATCCCCGCATTCCCAGATCCCTGAGGTGTACACGCCTCTGCTTGAGCGCCTCCTGGTGGTTCAGATTGACAGCTACCCTCAGTACAGTGAGAGAATGCAGACCGCATGTTGCCGAGCCATCCTGAAGGTGCTCGTGGCCATGGCCTCCAAGGGACCTGTGTTTTGGAGCTTTATTAGCTCTGTGGGTGAGTTCCACATGGGGAAACGTGCCTCCTATTTCCTTTTAGTAAACTTCCAGAAACTGTGTTTTTATGTCGCTGAAGGATTATTTCAGATGTATGAACAAGATAAGCAGTTTGGATAATAGATGAATGGTGATGCCAAAGTTTCCAGTTTTTTAAAACTCAAGAGGAACGTTTGACACACACACACACACACACACACACACACACACACACACACACACACACACACACACACACACACCCTGTGATGGTCTGGCGGCCTGTCCAGGGTGTCTCCCCGCCTACTGCCCAATGACTGCTGGGTGCTGGGATAGGCTCCAGCATCCCCACGACCCTGAGAGCAGGATAAGCGGTTTGGATAATGGATGGATGGATGGATTTTACATTGAGTAACACAAGTGGATTGTTAAACGTCAATGCCACAGACCCAGGAGTCATTATTTTGTGAGAAAACCTGTTTTAGGTCTTTTCTAATAGAGAGTAAAGGTGTCATGGTTATGTGGTGTGGGTCAGCTGTGCTCACCTGTCCCCCAGTACATGTTCGGCTTGCCATGTTGGTTCCTGCACCTGTGTTGCCCTCGTGACCCCCATTACATGATTGGCTTGCCATGTCGGTTCCTGCCCCTGTGTTGCCCTCGTGACCCCCATTCCCTTATTCGGCTCACCATTTCGGTTGCTGCCCCTGATTGCCCCATTTACCTGATTGCCCCTGCTTTACTCACCTGTTCCCCTTTCCCTGATTGGCTTTTCTGTTCCTGCCCTGCTCACCTGCGCTCAATCTCCCTGATTGGCTCCCCAGTGTTATATGTTCCCCCTGGTTGCCCCGGCGCTTTGTTAGATCGTCACACAAATGTCATGTATGTTGACTCTTGGTTGCCGGATGCTTCATACCTTGTCCTGAGTCTTCCCTGCTGTCTCTAAGTCTGTTTAAAACATCGTTCCTGACCAGACCGTCTCCGCTGTCTGCATCTGGGTCCTCTGTTCCTGCCCCCGGCATGACAAAAAGTACACATGCAGTATTTTTTTTTTTACTTAGTTTTTATTTCAATTTCACAACTTATACAACCAACTTCACAATTTTTCCTGCTGTTTTTTCCATTTTTTCAGCTGTACCCACATGGTTTACAGATAATTAAACAAAAGGGAACCAAAAAAAAAACCCCGCTTTACTTCAGTTAGTTACCTTCCATTTGAATTCCCTCCATGTATTTGAATTGGTTACTAGATTTGCTTCAGTACATATTTCTTCCCACATGTCCTGTGGTATATCTGTATTCATTTCAGTTTCCCATCTTCCTTTTATCTGCAATGTATTATTCATATTCAAGCCTAAAAATATTTGGTAAACATGACTTATGAATTTCTTATCCCCGATCCCTGTGTGTAATTTTATCAAGAACTCTTCAATTGGAGTGGGCACCAACACGCGATCCCACTCTTCATGTTTTGTTAAAAAGTCCCTTAATTGTAAATCCCTGAAAAAATCTGTGTTAGGAAGCATAAACTCCTCTCTCAGCTGTTCAAGTGATTTAAGGATGCCATCCTTATGAAGTTGATGTAGATTACTGAGACCATGTTCTGACCATTTTCTAAAACCTGCGTCTAAATGGGAGGGCACAAAATCCTTTATAAATCCGATACTAGTTAGTGCAGAAATTACTTTAGGCAATCCAAATGGCAGTTTTATTTTCCTCCAGATTTTTAGTGTAACTCTAGTCCATTCACCCATTTGAGTTTCTTTTAAGGGGACATCTAGGAAAGGCAAGGTCTGTAGGGGCTTCACACACAAGCTTTTTTCTATGTTAAGCCAACGAGTACATGTAAGATCCTGAATCCATATTGTTAAAGGTTTTAGCTGTGCAGCCCAAAAATAATATCTTAGATTCGGGAGTTTGAGCCCTCCATGCGGTTTTGATAGCTGTAATGTTTTTAGTCCACATGCAGTATTTTAAAAGCTTATTTTGCAGCAGTACCTGGTAACACAAAAAGTATTTTATGTATATAACTCTGCTTTACTGACTGCTGGCCATTATTACTTTTTATATGATTATATTTATTATATTTCATCATATGACATAGGTACATCTTAAAGATTTTGATGTACAACAGCCATGCAATGGGGAGAGGAAGCAAGTTGTTCTGAGCTGTGTGTGGAGAGAGAGAGAGAGAGTGTTTAACAGCCATCTAACTAAACAAACCAGTTTGTTCAATATGGCTTATATATTAATGCTGCATTTCAAACAGTTTCTACAATGGGTTTTGCCCAGTGTCTTGAGACAACCAGAAGATATATCGGCTTCTCTTTTAACCCCTTTATCAATGGAGTTTTCTTTTGCCTCCTTTCCAGTGCATCAGGGCCTGATTCGCGTCTGTTCAAAACCCATTAAGCTTTCTAAGGTGAGACAGTTTCTTGAATCAGTAGCACTTCTAAAACACACAGCAGAATCATTCACTGTTATTAATCGACATAGATGAATTTATGTCTTGGCCCTTTGACCTTTTTATTGTGTTGTGTCAGGGTTTTATCAGTGTCAGCGGCGACACAGATCACAGTGAATAATAAGACTCTCTGTTCTCCTCAGGACAATGCAAATGATGACGGCTCTTCCACGTCTTCCCAAATGCGTACTGGAAAATGGAAGGTCCCCACTAGTCAGGATTACCTTGACCTGTACAAAAACCTTCTGGACTGTGATCTCTTAAAGGTATGCATCTACTGAAGTTTCCTTGAGCTCATGGTACATGCAATTTCTCTGGTAGAAGTGTTTTTAGGACCTAGCTATTGGGGGGGGGGGGGTGAGAAAATATCGATACCCTGTAGTGTCACAATACTCTTTAACTTAATTGTATCAATTTTTAAAAAAACACGGCATGGATTCTTAAGGTTACACATAGAGAAGTGGCAGTGTCACTACTTCATTGTGTAGTTCACATTCCGACCACTTGGTAGCAGGTGCAATATTGTAATACTACTATAATACAACACATTGCCAGTGTCACACTATCTATGCCTCTGATTAATATTATATTCCATACTGAGATGTCCCTGTGATGGACTGGCGGCCTGTCCAGGGTCTCTCCCCACCTGCCGCCCATTGACTGCTGGGATAGGCTCCAACATCCCGTGACCTGAATTCGGATAAGTGGCTTGGATAAAGGACTGGAATATTGAGATGTTTTCCTTAAGACATTTTCCTAAAATAACTGCATAATATTGCCATATACAGCAGTGTTTGTAAGTCATAATCCATCACAGTATGCTGGATTGTGATGCAAATCATAGCACCAAATTGTTGCCAAAACTCGGCCCTACCTGCTATATTGTTAATGTTGGAAAAATATTTGGGTCAGTAAGAGTTGAAAGTTTCAGTAAATCTAATTTTTGATTATTTATATTTCTGTTAATCAGAATCATCTTTATCTGGCCAAGTATGCTTACACATACAAGCAATTTGACTCCCGTTTAGTGGCTCTCAATATGCTTACATAGAATAACCAACACAACAGTCTTCAGGACTATACTTCTATCCTCAGGAATAGTAATAATATAATTATTAGTATTAATATAATTAACAATCCAGTGAGTCAAGTAAATTCTTTGTGACAGTACAAGCCTCTTTCATGCCATAAGCAATCATCATCTGTCAATAAAGCTACTCGAGGAAGGACATGCCATTTACTGCCTCCTCATGCACATCACGTGCACAACATCCAATGGGGAAGGGAGAGGTACAACATACAAAAATTCAAAAACACATGATCGCTAATGGTCCAATGGACGGGGATGTGTGGTATTTGTCTATTGGCATGATTTATTTATAATTACAAAATATATGCTTATGTCTATGTCTGCAACTGCTGGCCAATTCATTCCTGTTATTCAATGTGGACATTTCTGGTTTGCAAATGATAAAATATTTTCAGTTAGACATAGATTGCACATTATACTACTGGTTGAATATGCTTTGTTCTTTGAGAGGATTTTCCAGGTGGTTGAGTAATTAATGTTTCTGTCACTGTAGCTTGGTAGATAACTCCCTTCGACTGGCGTTTTCCTTCGAGAGGCATGAGTCGTTCACATGGCAGTTGCAGCTGGGGGAGTCCGGTTGTGATGAAGGTGTCATTGGACTCCCCCAGCTGCAACTGCTGTGTGAACGACTCATGCCCCCTTGAAGGAAAGAGCAGTGGGAAGAGCACACATCCCTGGGGAGTGCCCGTGCTGACTGGTTAAAAGGCTTTATTTCTATGTATGTTGTTTTAAAAGCAAATTTACATGTTTACCATGCTGTCTTTGGAGCAGTGCCGTCTGTGTTCACCCCATTCATGTGTTAAAGTCCACATAAAGTGGAACTCTGGGATACATGTCAACTCATTTACATGTATATTCCAACCATCATTGGTAGGGTTGTGGCCGTGTGCATGGATAAAACGTCTGATTCTCAAATCTCGTGATACACATTTGAGTGTACCTTTATGGTTCCATCCATGTCCCTTCCTGCAGGATACAGGATTTTTGGATGGAGCTTTTGAAAGCCAGAACACCACCCTGGTGTCTTTGAGCCATCTGCTTTATGATGAAGTGGTGAAATCGCTCCTCCGAATTGTGGAGAAGCTGGACTTGTCTGTGGAGAAAGTCACAACAGGGGAGGAGGTGAGATCTTCATGATTTCTTTTGCGGGAACGCCGATATGTCCAGACCTGTGCTTTTCAGAATAATGTAATAAAACTTAACAAAAGGTTCAGACCCATCCATCCATTTATAAATCTACTGAAATAAACAAATTTTCTTCTCATGTGAAGTAAAAACTTTAATGTGGAACAACAAAAAAGACGGTAATCCTTAACCCTGTTGAAGAAAAACAAAAGAAATTAAGGGAAACAAAATGTCAACTTGATGACATTATCAGCTCAAAAAAATTCTCATTCAAAATTTAAGGTGCACCTACTATGAATGCAGCAATAAATCTAGTGAATTCTTGACAAGTCTTTAGATGTTTTTCCCCCCCCTTTTATTCCCCAATTGTATCCGGCCAATTACCCCGCTCTTCCGAGCCGTCCGTCCTCTGCCGATCCGGGGAGGGCTGCAGACCACCGCATGCCTACTCCAATACATGTGGAGTCGCCAGCCACTTCTGTTCACCTGGCAGTGAAGGGTTTCAAACACTTAAAAGTTTTTTGTAGCATGCAAAACTTTGATATTATTTATTTTAATTTCTTTTGTTGTTGAAAACACAGCATACCAAGACTGTTCATTATCATATTCTTTGTAAGACTGCTATAGTTGTTGATTCTTTTAAATGTGTGTTGAATAAATGGCTTACTTAGAACAACGCATTATGTAATCATGTTTTCAAATCTCCAGTCAACTTAGGTCACTGACCTAATGTAGGGCCCTCTGGAATCTGTCACAGCTTTTTTAAAATCTCAATTCTGCGATCCTGTCCCTGATTCTGTTATCACAGAAACTATAGGGCCTACCTTAATGCTGCCATCAGTCTGTCACTGGCCCGCGCTGGGCCCCCGACACTTGCCACCGGGCCTAACAACTTTTCTGGGGGAAACCCTGCATGGCAGTTAACAAACTGCTGGATAATAATAATGAAAAAAAATGTTTTTACCAGATATACGGTTCCCAAAAGTCTGTCTAATGCTTCTAGTGGAATTTGTGAGTTTGCTTCGGAGATATTTGTTGTTTTCATCATGGTTCATCGGTGGCCTTTGCGTCCTGGTCTTGTAGGGTCGTGACGAGGTGAGCAGCATGGTCCTGCCCTCCTCCGACCCCACAGCTCATCTTGTGCCCAACAAGGTGAAGGACTTCACCGCCTTCATCAACCTGGTGGACTTCTGCAGGTAATGAACCAGCGGGTATAAAAAACTAACGCACACATTCCTTTCACCTGCTCAGGTAGTAGAATTATGAGGCATCAAGGATGCACTATTGAATTTTTTTGCCAGTGGACGATCTTTTCCATCGACATTTCAGCCAGTAGCGATACTAATGTTTTCTATTGCAACAGCACCATGTGTCTCCCTAAACCAGTGCACTTTATCTACTATTATACTGTAGCTGTGATGCTTGGTACAGATGCAGACGTCTAAAAATCACTGCTTTCTTACTACATGTCCTGGTTTATTACTAAACACTGTCTCCAAGAGTCTGTAGTCACCGAAGAAGATTAACACATTACTTCAAGTTAAATGGAGAAAACGTCACGTATGTTTTGTCTGAACATTTTCAAACATCTATGCTCTTATGTTTGTCCTGTTAAATGTGACTACTGTTGCCTCAAGTCAGAACTACTTGTTGTAGATCTTGTTGTAGATCTTGATGGCCAAAATGAAATAAATTGGTGAAATTGAGGCACTGTCCCTTTTTTCCCCCTCAACGCTGGTGAGTGCTACCAGATATCTTTGGGTGTCAGTTTTGGCACATAATATAATATAATTGATGCACCATCCTGTCTGTGTGACATATTGGGTATAATTTTGATATCTGTCTCAGAAGCAATAACAAATTTTCAAGCAATTATTGGCCAATACCGATAAGCTGACTTGATATATCGTGCACCCAACGGTTTTGGTGCATTGTCATATTTTACTTCTACTCGTACTCGAGTAGGTTTTTTCTCCACTGTGTTGTTAGGTCTAAGCAGTAAACATTATTTTCTTTGATTACCACCATTTTCTCCTGTCTCTGCAGTGAACTGTTACTAAAGAAACATATGGAGTTTTTCCAGCCATGGATTTACCCCTTCAGCCACAAGCTCATCCTACTTTCCATAAGAAACCCACTCGTCAGTGGTTTTTACAAGCTGCTGTCTGTCTCCATGAATATTGCCAAGAGAATCGGATACTACCAGGTATTACTCTTTTCCTGAAGAGCCGATTCTCTGTCGTTCAAATTTCAAGTACTAAATTATCTTAGTTGAAAATAATGGCACTGTTTTACAATGAACTGTCCAAATTGAATTGGACATATAACACTGCTTGTCTTTTGAACAGGGAATCTACCCTCAGAGATCCACATCCCCTCAGACTGACACAGTGAAGAGAGCCTGCTTTGCGCTCTTCTCAAAGTTTGGAAAAGAGGTAACTTGTCTTTATTCTCTGGAGATGTCGGGAAAGAAGAGGTTGGTTGTGCAAATAAAACCAAAATGATGTGCGTTGTCCCACCAGGTGTGCATGAGAATGAAGCAGTACAAAGACGAGCTGCTGGCGTCCTGCTTGGCGTTCGTCCTGTCACTGCACCACAGTATCGTGGCTCTTGACATCAAGGCCTTCTGTCCTGCGCTTGAGGTGGGGTTCTCGGTTATTTTAGCAGTTTAATTTTGAAACGGGGTGGCGCAGTGGTTAGCACGGTCACCTCACAGCAAGGGGGTTCTGGATTTGAACCCCGGGGTAGTCCAACCTTGGGGGTCGTCCCCAGGTCGTCCTCTGTGTGGAGTTTGCATGTTCTCCCCGTGTCTGCGTGGGTTTCCTCCGGGTGCTCCGGGTTCCTCCCACAGTCCAAAGACATGTAGGTCAGGTGAATCAGCTATACTAAATTGTCCCTAGATGTGAATGTGTCAGCCCTGTGATGGCCTGGCGGCCTGTCCAGGGTGTCTCCCCGCCTGCCGCCCAATGACTGCTGGGATAGGCTCCAGCATCCCGCGACCCGAATTCGGATAAGTGGTTTGAATAATGGATGGATGGAATTTTGAAATGATTTTAAGGGGGAATTTGTATGAAATAGTCAGGGCAGCTTGTGGACTTGAGGTAATCACTGGCCTAAGTGGAGCTGGTTCATATAGTCATGTCTATGGGTCAGTATACTCTTCCTCTAACCCCCTGTGTGTGTGTGTGTGTGTGTGTGTGTGTGTGTGTGTGTGTGTGTGTGTGTGTGTGTGTGTGTGTGTGTGTGTGTGTGTGTGTGTGCGTGTGTTAACGCTTGTCTCTAGACTGCTCTGAAGCTTGGCCTGAGCCATGTTCCTTTGGCCAATGTAGCGTTGGATGCTCTGGGGGCCTGGTCCTCTTGCATCCCTGTTGAGACTTTGCAGCCTTGCTACGGCACGATCCTTCCACTCCTGGACGGATACCTGAAAACCACCACCACAAACGGTAACTCCATAGCCGTGAAGAGACGTTGGATGCCTGCTTTTTTTTTCTTTTTCTTTTTGGCATTTTCTACCTTTATTTGATAGTGATAGTAGAGAGAGACAGGAAAAGCAGGGGAGAGAGAAGGGATAACATGCAGCAAAGGACCCGGGCTGGATTTGAACCCAGGTCACTGCGGTAAAGACTCAGCCTTTTGTGGTACGTGCTCTACCAGGTGAGCCATCGGGGCACCCTGATGTCTGCTTTTTGACAGTTTTGTTAACTGTAAAGAGATTTGAATTCGCATTTCAAAGCTTTCAAGTTAAAATAGAGATGGGATATAATCGCAGTCAGTGCCCAGAATGAAGTAGCATAGTATAGTATCGTGTAGTATAGTATATAGTATAAGAAACTATAGCCTTATCCTCTTCTTGGATCGCTTTCTTTCATATTGTGTATGTGTTAATCAAAATATTGAACTTGAAGGGCGTCCGGGTGGCATGGCAGCCTATTCTGTTGACTACCAACACAGGGATCGCTGATTCGAATCCCCATGTTACCTCTGGCTTGGTCAGGCGTCCCTACAGACGCAATTGGCCGTGTCTGCGGGTGGGAAGCCGAATGTGGGTATGCGTCCTGGTCCGTGCACTAGCGCCTCCTCTGGTTGGTCAGAGCACCTGTTTGGGGGGGGGGATAGCGTGATCCTCCCATGTGCTACATCCCCCTGGCAAAACTCCTCACTGTCAGGTGAAAAGAGGCGGCTGGTGACTCCACGTGTATCAGAGGAGGCATGTGGTAGTCTGCAGCCCTCCCCAGATCGGCAGAGGGGGTGGAGCAGCGACCGGGACGGCTCGGAAAATAGGGTAATTGGCCAAGTACAATGTTTCTTTAATGTCTTAGATTGGATATCCCTTTGACCACACAGTTTAAATTAACCGCATGCTACTGAGACTGAATGAAACAAGAAATACAAGAACATATGCACTCCATTTTAGTATTTGGGCAATTATAGTCTACATGTAAAGTCACTGGGGATTCAGTTTTCATAAGTGAACTGCTTTATTTTTTTTCCCCTGACCAAATTATATTCCCTTTATCTTATAACCATTTTGAACCATCATTTAAAAAGCCCAGTCCTGAGTCCACGGTGTAGCGGTCTAAGCATCGGCTTTGTGTCGATGCAGTTGCCCACTGGGGACCAGGGTTCGCGCCCCGGTCTCGTCAGATCCGACTATGGCCGGACTCGACGAAGCAGCAATAATTGCCTTCGTCACCTCCACTCCTCGCATCCTCACCATTCCACTGTCCTCCCTCTCATCACACACATGTATTATGTCTTGCTCCTGACTTTCATCCCTCTTCTCTCCAGTGCATACCTCCACCTCTCCAGGCTCTCCTCAACCTGCTCCCTACTCTCACTACAGATCACAATATCATCCGTGAACATTGTAGTCCACGAAGACCCTGCCTGATCTCGTCCGTCAATCTGTCCATCACCATTGCAAACAAGAAAGGGCTCAGAGCCAATCCTTGAACTGCACACCTCACCATTGTCACACTTCCCTCATACATATCCTGCACCACTCCTACATACTTCTCTGCCACTCCCGCCTTCCTCATACAATACCACACCTCCTCTCTTGGCACCCTGTCATATCTACTACTATTTTCAGCTTCTCCCGTTAGGGGTCGTCACAGCGGATCATCCGTTTCCATCTCTTCCTGTCCTCTGTGTCTTCCTCTGTCACACAAGCCACCTGCATGTCCTCCCTCACCACATCCATCTCGGCACCCTGTCATATGCTTTCTCTAAAGACACAATGTAAAGCCCCCCCCTTTTTTTCTCCGCAATTGTACTTGGCCAATTACCCCACTCTTCCGAGCCGTCCCGCTTGCTGCTCCACGCCCTCTGCTGATCCGGGGAGGGCTGCAGACTACCACATGTCTCCACCGATACATGTGGAGTCACCAGCCGCATCTTTTCACCAGACAGTGAGGAGTTTCACCAGGGGGATGTAGCGCGTGGGAGGATCATGCTCTTCCCCCCTCCCCACCGAACAGGCGTCCCATCCGACCAGAGGTGGCGCTAGTGCAGCGACCAGGACACATCTGGCTTCCCACTTGCAGACATGGCCAAACCTTTGAAAACCTTTGAAAAACCTGTTTTATACCCCAGTTGAGTGCTAACTCCTCAGCTGGTTTCTCCCCAAAGTCCGATCACTGGAGGAGAGATATGCAGGCAGCGCCGCCGTATTTTCCCTGGGTGGTTTGTCGCCAAGTCCGAGCACCGGAGGAGTGTATTCTTCTAGTAACAGTCAAATTTGTGTTTTGACATTCACTTGATAATTCTGTTGTAAATATTTTTGGTCCTCCATCTTTAAACTGTGTTTATGTCCTGGGATGTGGGGACCACGATTCGAACGTTTGAGTCAGGACTGGCCATCGACCTCTTTATAACCCTGACATGTTTTGGTTTTTTTTTTTTGCTTTAGAGAAGGATGAGCGCAGCTGGGAGGTGATGTACTCCATGTCTTCCAGAAGTGAGAAAGGATACAGCCGAATGATGGGGAGACTCCTGAAACAATCCAAACAGCTCGCCACGGTAAAAAAAGAAGAAGAAAGAGGAGCACTACGTCTTCCTCGTGTTCTAGGAGCAATTAGTGGTGTCACCAACATTTCTTAAAATGGCGTCTAATGATTGAGACTTTTGAAAGTTTTCAGTGCTGACCATTAACAACGGTTAGGAAGGATTTTAAGAAAGTGTTTTAGATGATGTGCTGTGCCGATATTGGCCACAGAGGACTTGTATTAGTCATTTTCTTTGCAGTGAGAGCACCTTCATATCCATCAATTGTCCTCTCCTCGGCTCCCGAAGTTTTCTCTTTGTGCCTCTAATAAATTAGAGAATTACTTCAGTGTCAGAATGAGTCCACTACTCATTATTTTATCTCATGACCTGGGTCTCTCAGGGCCTTTTGTATCCATGGCACAGAAAACAATCCTAGCGAGGAAAAGGTCTCCTGTAATTTTCAAATGCAACCAAAAATGAAATCGCACCATTTTGGTTCCTCAAAAATATTTTTGTAATGCTTTTTAAACTTGTTGCCATTTTTCAGTGTGAAGAAAAGGTAAGATCATATTTGGAGATACTATACTCTATTTAGGAGTTTAATTCTCAGAGAATAAAACTGCAGACACTACAGACCAATACAATTGTGACCCAACATCAAGGTTCACATCTCGGTGTTGCCTCCGGCTTGGCCAGGTGTCACAGGGAGGGTAATGTGTAGCAGGGCTATTCGGCTTCACCTTTGTAACCAGGGACACCTTCAGCTGTGGGAAATGATGTGGGCCTACAGACACGTTGCGTCCCCCCTGAAAAACCTGCAGCCGGCAGGGGAAAAGACGCGGTCGGTGAGCCATGTGTATCTGAGCATGCACGTAGACGTCTACACCTCAACATCCACCATAGGGGTCTTGGAATGACAGGATCCCAAAAAGAACAAGGGGATGGAAAATGTAAAACTGTGATGGAAAAGGGAGAAAATCAAGCAAACATAATTGAAACCGTACACACCACCCAAGCTTTAGTCCCGGGACTTGTTTTATGGGTGAAAATTTGATGATCCTGCAAAAAAAGTCCACATGATCCTGCAAGGTGTCTGTAGCTCAAGCTGAGGCCGACTTGCCTCAGTTGTAGGAACATGGAACTACCAACCAACCACCAGTTTCTAACAAACTGCGTTTCTGTCAACAGGAAGACGCTCCTTTGGTGGCGGTGAGGCTCAGAGTCGTGCGTTTGCTCGGACATCTCGGGGGACAGCTGAACAGAAATCTGGTACCAGGTGAGGATTACGGTGTAGGTGTTCACCCAATGCTCTTACAGAGCAACCTACTGTTAGCCAGCAAGAAAGGGTCCCGCATCCGGATCTTGGGCACATGAATGGACCATGTGTCCATTCAGGCACACTGTGCTTTGGCTTATTAAAGAAATGAGACACACTTGTACACTTCCACTGAGCGCATGAATGCACACACCAAGTACCCAAGTGTAGATCAAGTATGGATCATGGGACAGAGCCTTAGACTGACTTTCACATATCACGATGTCGAAACTTATTTTTTACTGACAAATCTGAAAAAGAAAAAAAAACAGTTTCTCTGTCATGGAAATTAAGCTAGAAGTCATTAAAAACCATTTGTAAAAAAGTGTATGTACTCTGCAAAGGGCACAAGCAAACTCGATAGATCCTCCCTCCTGAGGACATCAGGATTGATCGCAGGGTAAAACACTCAAAAATTAGGGGCGCTGGGTAGCGTAGCGGTCTATTCCATTGTGTGCCAACACGGGGATCACCGGTTTGAATACCGATGTTACCTCTGGCTTGGTCGGGCATCCCTACAGACACAATTGGCCGTGTCTGCGGGTGGGAAGCCAGATATGGGGTATGTGTCCTGGTCACTGCACTAGTGCCTCCTCTGGTTGGTCGGGGTGCCTGTTTGGTGAGGGGGACCTGGAAGGAATAGCATGGTCCTCCCATGCGCTACGTCCCCCCTGGCGAAACTCCTCGCTGTCAGGTGAAAAGAAGTGACTCGGACGGCTCGGAAGAGTGGGGTAATTGGCCAAGTACAATTGGGAATAAAAAAGGGGGAAAATAAAAAAAAAAAAAGAAGTTTGTCTTGCTATTTTAATGCAACTTGGTTCTGTTGTTCGTGTGTGACTGTCCTGTTTCCAGTGGTGTCAAAAGAGGAGATGATGAAAAAGTTTGTCGCCTGGGATCCGGAGAAAAGGCTCAGCTTTGCGGTCCCTTTCTCTGACATGAAGCCGGTCATCTACCTCGACCCATTCCTACCTCGCATCAGCGAGCTGGCTCTGTCAACCAGCGACAGACAGACCAAAGTAAGTCCTCCTGTGTTGGAGCAGAATTGTTCCTTCTCATTACGTTTCCATTTGGACCTGTTGAACCTGAGGATGCGTCACCATGAAGCTGAGAGAGATCTGCCGGTTAGAATTATTCTGGCTGCCCAAAACAGATTAAACCAAACTTTTGTGCACCTTTATTCTAGTTTCAAAAGTCAGTTCAGGGCTCATTTATCAAAACACTGAAAAGGACATTTTGGATTCTGAGTGAAAGACGAAAGTAAAAATCCATCACAGAAAATTAAAGATTAAAAAACACAATATTTCTGTTGACTGAGAAATACGTTTTTGGAGCGCTACCGTTTTAAGCGTTAACAGGAAGGAGTCTAGACTTCTTCTGTGCAAGAAGAGGAGAGCCCAACCCTGCATGTGTACCGCTTATAACAGAACATTTTACTATGTCAAATTTACTCTTCTATATGAAAACTTACTGGTTTATTATAACAAACATTATTCACTAAATAATATTTTATGGTGACCGGCATGGGCACAAGTCCATGAATAATGGGATGGATTCCAGCACTTTACCTGTGCCCCCGTCCATAGGGTTAGTGGGGCATCTGACGTAAAATTTTGCCAAATCAGTATGCGGATTGGCATGACCATACCGGATCAGTCGAGGCTGCCGTCGGTGCTGTGTCCTCACAGGGTACTGAGGGAAACTATAAAATCTGCTGTGGCGACCACTGAAAAACAGGGAACAAGCCGAAAGAAGAAGTGTATAACATTTTATTATGTCTTAATCAACTTTATGCCCCAAAGAGAAGTTTCCAATTCACCCCTACATTAAATGGAGCAAAAAAGCCCCGTAGCCTTGATTTGACGTTCCACCCTAACAAAAGGCTGAGGTTGAAGAAGACCAAGTATTGAATGAGCTTGTCTGTAAGCAAAGGTCCGCTCTCAGTGATTCATCAAGACCAGAGTCTGGTCAGGAAGACCCTAAAATATTGAATATCTTACTAGCCAAGAGCTCCACACAGTCTGAATTTAGTGAATAAAGACCTCCATGTTGTTGACAGTATCAATAGATGTTTCAATGGATTTGAGATTTTCTATAAATTGGAGCTACACCTCTCTGTCGTCATACATCTCTGCCTTTTGCACGACATCGATTGAATCCTGTCGTCCGGTTTGACTTGTCGTGTGTGCAGGTCGCGGCGTGTGAGCTGCTTCACAGCTTGGTGGTCTACATGGTGGGGAAGAGCGCCCAGATGGCGGAGAAAAAAAACAGTCTGCCACCGATGTACAACCTGCACAAGAGACTGTTTCCTGTGCTGCTGCGCCTGGCCTGTGATGTGGACCAGGTCCGTGTCCGAAAATCACTCCCTGCTTGTTATACAGTGCTCCACATTCTCCTTCCTCCTCTTTAAGTGTCTGAATTCTGTCAAATTTATCCACTATTAAGTACCCTCAGAAATTCCCACAATGTAACTGAAATGTGACCAACACATTTACACTATTTTGATGCTAAAATACCACAATGCAATGCTTCACCTCTTTTTTGCTCTGCTTGTGTGCACTTTTCAAATACCACATGACAGAAGAAGATGACATATAATTATATTGCTAATGCATTATAAATAGGCATTACAGGACCATGTGCACGTGTCTTCTGGTTGGTGGGTCAGCAGACCACTCTACAGACCAACAATTAGAAGAGCCAAATCTGAGTTTTTTTTTTCTTCTTTTACAATGACAGTGTATAGGCTTACGGTAAATAAGGTGGATGGTGGGGTATTTTACTGATGCTCCGTGTTTGTGAACTATATTTCCAGGTAACCAGACAGCTTTTTGAGCCGCTAGTAATGCAGCTGATCCACTGGTTCACCAACAACAAGAAGTTTGAGAGCCAAGACACGGTAGCTGTTCTAGAGGCTATTCTGGTAAATTCTCTGCTATACTATGGATGTCATGTGTTGGTTTTATTGTTCTGGGTGTTGATTTGAACCAGTGTGTAGCTGAGGCAAGGCAAGTCTATTTGCATTACATATTTCATACACAAAGATGATTCCAAGTGCTTGAAGTAAGGCATTAAATGGGAAATAGATAATAAGATACAAAGACGGGGCATCCGGGTGGCATGGCGGTCTGTTCCATTGCCTACCAGCATGGGGATCACCGGTTTGAATCCCCGTGTTACCTCTGGCTTCGTTGGGCCTCCCTACAGACAAAATTGGCCTTGTCTGTGGGTGGGAAGCTGGATGTGGGTATGTGTCCTGGTCGCTGCACTAGCGCCTCCTCTGGTCGCTCGGGGCACCTGTTTGGGGGGGGAGGGGGAACTGGGGGGGAATAGCGTGATCCTCCCACACGCGATGTCCCCCAGGTGAAACTCCTCACTGTCAGGTGAAAAGAAGCGGCCGGTGACTCCACATGTATCGGTGGAGGCATGTGGTAGTCTGCAGCCCTCCGCGGATCAGCAGAGGGGGTGGAGCAGCGACCGGGTCGGCTCGGAAGAGTGGGGTAATTGGCCAAGTGCAATTAGGGAGAAAAGGGGGGGGGCGGTGGATAAGATAAAAGGACCAGAGAAATGAAAAGATAAAAACTTAGAAAACCAAATTGGTATAAAAAGCTTAGTTCAGTTAAAGTCAATGGCGAACATGAAAGATTAAAGCCTAGTTTTGGGTTCGGGTTAAGGTAGTTGACCATATTCATATTCGTCAAGAGTTGCTAATGATGTGTTACACTCTTCTTTTTTTCCTCAGACAGCTTTATTTAGTGCCGTTTTGTTTCATCTAATGAAGGTTTCGAATTTTGAGCTTCCATCAAGCAGAGAAATCGTATGTTTGAGCTCAGCAGATATGCTGTAGGTCCATAACTAGACTGGGTGTCAGAATGTGATGTGAAAAGGAGCACCTTTTGCAGAAAACCAAGTGAAGTGTTCGATTCAGGTGCTCAACCGGATTTTCAGTCTTTGAGTCAGTCAGCTAACATATTTTCCATTTACAGCATTTGTTTTTTGGTTTTCTTTTTTCCCCAGTTTCATAATGAATCGGTGTTTTTTTTCCCCCTCTCTTCCATTTCTGAGGATGGTGTGGTTGATCCCATGGATAGCACCCTGCGAGACTTCTGTGGCTGCTGCATCGAGGAGTTTGTCAAGTGGTCCATCAAGCAGACAACCCCGCAGCAGCAGGAGAAGAGTCCGGCGAACATCAAGTCTTTGTTCAAGCGCATCTACAGCCTGGCGCTGCACCCCAGCAGCTTCAAAAGACTGGGAGCCGCCTTGGCTTTCAACAACATCTACAGGCAGTTCAGGTCAGGTGTTTTTCTTCCTGTTGTCGCTTTTGTGACTCTCATTTGAAGACCACTTTACACACATCTTTTTTTTGTGTGGGGGGATTTTGCCCCCTTTTTCTCCCCAATTATATTCGGCCAATTACCCCACTCTTCCGGGCCGTCCCGGTCGCTGGAAACCCACGCAGACATGGGGAGAACATGTAAACGCCACACAGAAAGGGCCTGGGGTTCGAACACAGGACCTTCTTGCTGTGAGGCAACAGTGCTAATCACTGGGCCGCTGCGCTGCCCTCAAAAATCTCATTGTACCAGAGGGAAACACGGGATCAGCAGCAAGATAACCATTGCTTTAAGGAAATAATGATTGATTTAAGGAACTTATTTCACATCGCTGGTACTGCCATCGCTGGTTGTTATAATCTGGCGTGTGTCATGTCTGCTTGTCTTGTCAGGGAGGAGAATTCGCTGGTGGAACAGTTTGTCTTTGAGGTGCTGGTCATATTTATTGAAAGTCTGGCTCTCGCACACACCGATGAGCCGTCCATGGGTAATGTATTCAAACATTTACTTGTTCCTTTGTCATTTTCAAACAAGTGTTTTGGATTGCAGTGATTTTGCGTTCACGCCTGTTCATCTCTCATACCGCCACGTCACATCCTCAGGTACCTTGCAGCAGTGTGGCAGTGCCATTGACCACCTGAAGAGAATCGTCAAACACAAGGCGCCCAATCTGAATAAGAGCAATGCTAAGAGGCGCACTCCAAGGTTGACACACTTCATGGATTTGTACACAATGTATTTCCTGATTATCTGTTTGGCCCTGTAAAGATACAGCCCAGATACGGTTTTCGGTTTTCCCAGTACAAGCATACAGACATATAAAGTTCAGAAGGTGATTAAACAACCAGAAAGTCACTCACAGTTAACATAATAATGATAATTAATGATGATTATATTTGTAAGATTTATTATTACTTGCACAGACAAGTCATCTATGATTGAAACTTGAGACAAATTGTCAGCAGTGGCTTGTAGGTAGATAAGGGAACAGTTGTCCCCAGAAGAACTGACAGAAGATGGAGAGGATCTGGGTCTTTCAGAATTCCAGTTTCTTGATGCAAATTTCTACTTGGCAACTGTGGATGCTTCAGGTTTCTCCTATTTTATATATGATTTAAAAAGATTTTTTTTCTGCCTCAATCTTTTCTATGTCAAGGGGTTTTCCACCTGAGGAGAAGGTGTGCCTATCAGACGTGGTATTGTGGCTTCTGGAGCAGTGTGGCCGACCTCAGACTGAGTGCCGCCACAAATGCATGGAGCTCTTCTATGAGTTTGTTCCATTACTGCCCGGTGAGACAGCTTTTAGGTTATGTTTACACTGCAGCTCATACCTGGTTCAGTTTTCTGCCTATATCTAATTTTGTTTGACCGCGTTTACTATATATATATATATATATATATATAAATTACCCCACTCTTCCGAGGCGTCCAAGTCGCTGCGCCACCCCCTCTGCCGATCCGGGGAGGGCTGCAGACTACCACATGCCTCCTCCGATACATGTGGTGTCACCAGCTGCTTCTTTTCACCTGGCAGTGAGGAGTTTCACCGGGGGACGTAGCACGTGGGAGGATCACGCTATTCCCCCCCAGTTCTCCCCTCCCCCCCGAACAGGCGTCCCATCCGACCAGAGGAGGCGGTAGTGCAGCGACCAGGACACATACCCACATCCAGCTTCCACCCGTAGACACAACCAATTGTGTCTGTAGGGACGCCCGACCAAGCTGGAGGTAACATGGGGATTCAAACTGGCGATCCCTGTGTTGGTATGCAACGGAATAGACCGCCATGCTAGCTGGATGCCCACAACTATATTTAAAAATTATCCATATCAGATTCCTGTGCTTGCACCATGTTAACTCTTTGGTTTGCAGTCGAAACAGCCCGCATGTGTCGGCCTACATGAGAGTTGGGTCACTGGTGAGGAAGTAATCAACCGCAAGTGAACACCACGTCAGTCAAAATGACAAGAGTGTCAGAGCGTCGCCTTTTGATTGATGTGCGAGTCACAATAAAGGAAATAATCCAATCTGTGGTTACATGAGAGTCTCTTTGGCTGACATCGGATTCCTGTCCAATTTATTTCTACACGTGAACTTGATTAACATTGGATCTTGGAATACCAGTTTTCATATTTTCCTTTTTTCTTGGTCATAATACATATCCTATCTGTGCCACACGAGAGCAGGAAATATGGAATTGCATCCCGTGTACCAGGTGGTCTAAATGTAGTGTTACTGAGTGATGTTTCAACTCGTAAGGCGTTGGTACTTATTTGTCAACTAAGAGTTGCTGTGTAGTTTAAGTTTAAACATGTGCTGCATAAGATGTCAATGTTATGAAGCATTAAGCAGACCCAACAAAGAGGGGGGGGGGGTCACCAAAATCTGCCGATTGCTACAGATGCACAACATTTTTCTGCAACTTCATGTTCTTTATTTGTCTCATGGTTTGAACCCCCCAGGAAATAAATCTCCATCGCAGTGGCTGGATGGGAAGTTGACGGAGCATGGCGTGGACTTCTTGGTCTCTCGGTTTGAAGGGGGAGGTATACGCTTCCAGCCCACCCTCAGGGACCTGTCGGGCCCTTTCAGCGTCCGGGCCACACTGCAATGGATGGACCTGCTGTTGGCGACGCTGGACTGCTACAACACCTTCATCAGTTTACACATGGTAAAGCCTCACCGCATGCTAGGTAAGTCCTGCTTGTTAGCGGGGAGAGCGGTATACACTTATGGAAGAGTTTCACTGCAACACTCATCATCATCATCATCATCACTGCACCGTAGTACAATCTCACGCTATGACATGAAAATTGATAAATCATAAATATGGGCGTCTGGGTGGTGTAGCAGTCTATTCCGTTGCCTACCAACATGGGGATCAGCAGTTCGAATCCCCGTGTTACCTCCGGCTTAGTCGGGCGTCCCTACAGACAAAATTGGGTATGTGTCCTGGTCACTGCACTAGCACCTCCTCTGGTCAGTCGGGGCACCTGTTCAGGGGGGGGGGGGGGGAAGAATAGCGTGATCCTCCCATGCGCTACGTCCCCCTGGTGAAACTCCTCACTGTCAGGTGAAAAGAAGCAGCAGGCGACTCCACATGCATTGGAGGAGGCATGTGGTAGTTTGCAGCCCTCCCCGGATCGGCAGAGGGGGTGGAGCAGCGATCAGGACAAGAGTGGGGTAGTTGGCCAAGTATAATTGGGGAGAAAAATTCAATTAAAAAAAATGTAAAAAAATGTTCCTACTGCAATCAGTTTGAATTTGATTAACTGTGGTCATTGATTTCTGTTCTCAATAATTTGTTGTTATTAGAATGCACAATAGATAGAAATGCTTCAATAGATAACAACTTTCATTAGATTACTACACACACAAACACACACCACATGTACACCACACACACACACACCCAATGATATATGTAACCACCACTATATATTCTGTTTGTTGTGTTTTTCAGGTTCCAGAGATGAGTCCAGCTTTCTGAAGGCGGTGGGTTTCTTCCTGAACGAGCTGGCGCTTCATGAACTGGTGGCAGCAGAAAGCTGCTTTGCTTTGGGACAGAAGACGTCCCATTTCAGTCCGCGGGAGGTGGACCAGTACAACTACAGCAAGTGCACCATCGTCGTGCGCCTGCTGGAGTTTGCCACGATGGTTCTCGTCAAAACAGACCAAGACTTTTGGAAGGTACCGTTTGAAGTGCAGACATTTCAGAATCGAGACAACCTCTCACATGCCAGGCTGAATTAAAATGATGGCGTTTTATTATTATTTTTTGGTTTCTGACCATTTTCAAAATCTCACTTACAGCTTCTTGAACCAGACATTTTTGGACCAGTGTTTTCTGAGCTGACGGCTCTGTTGGTGTGCCAGCCCTCGTCCATGGGGTTCAACATGGCCGACGTAGAGGTGATGAAGAAACTACCAGAGGTTTGTGTGTCTCTGCTGAAGGCTCAGCTGGCCACACCGTATGGCACCGCTCTGAAAAGCAGCCTGGGGATGAAGATCTCACGCAAAAGGTACACTGTAGGCACTCAAAGAAGGCTGAACCAGTTCATCTGGACACAACGTTTATCGACAGATAGGTTGAATCACTCAGCTAAGTGACCTCTTCAGTCTCAAGTGACTGCAGGTATCCCCACCCTTATAAACAATACAGTACAATACAGTAACGACCAAAACCAACGACCAGTTTCATATACAAATATGGGTGTGCCCTTTAACTAGAGGTTCGATGGCCATGTGAACTATTCACAGAGGATTGGGGAATAGTTGCAGTCACAGTATTGCAAGATGGTGACAGATGTACTCACGGTGCGTAAGCTGGCAGTCTACAGGAACCATCTGAGATTCAACCTCAGATGCAGACAGAGCGGGATTACACCTAAGAGCCCGCAAATGAAATCTTCGGTAAAGGGCCGCCGAGCTAACCAGATCCCCCAGAAGGCACAGAGCCAGCTGTTGAACGAACAGGCGAGACAAACCAGTTTTACGATCGATGCTTTGAAAGCCGAAGAGGAGCAGATCCAACGGAGACTCACGTTGCGTCTAGATGAGACCACCTTCCAACGTGTGATTGAGTTCACGGATAAGGCTCATCAAGCTCAACACGAAAAGTCGAAAACCAGGCAGCAAAATAAGTTGGACCTACTTGCTGCATGCCAGAAACATCGACAGACAATGAACAGCTAACCTCGACGGCAGGCAGAGAGACGGACACCAGACACACTCCGGCGATGTGGACAAGTGTTAAGGGTTACATCTGTCACCATCTTACAATGCTGTGATTGCAAGGATTCCCCAGTCCTCTGCTTGGAGTGATGAAACGTTTCTGTCAGTAAACGTTGTGTCCAGATGAACTGACGCAACTTTCTGTGACGCACTGTTGTTGTCGTATATCTTGCTTTTGTAAGAATTGTTTTACCACTTTAAGAACATTTGTTCAATGGGACAATATGAGGGAAAAGTGCAATTTTTTGTTAACTTTATAGTCATATTTTGATGGCTATGCTGGCTTATATGGTGACAGAGTCGACAGTTGCTGTTTGCTTTTGTGAGCATCACTACTGGTATTGATGAACCAGGATGCAAGAGGCTTTGCATCATGCAGCTAAGTTATATCTTTTATCTGGTGATTCTGGTGTCTGAAACTTGTAGCAGTCTCTGCACAAAGGGAATTCTTAAAAGTAGCTAAATAAAGAATATCTAGGGAGGTTGATTTGTGATTATTTTAAATAATTTATTTGTCCTCGTTGGATTTTATCGTCATTTATTTTGTAATCCAAATGAATGGGTTTTTATCTTGTATCTATGATCTAAATTTTATGTGTGTAAAATAAAAGCTCCCATAAGGGCTGGAATTAAGTTGTTGTACTGACTATGGCAGTTGATTTTCAATGGAAAAATGCCCATCACCAAAAGTTTTCTTCTGATTGTTCTTCCTCAGTAGAAACAACCATCATCATCACTGACCTTTTCTTCTTCTCTTGATGTCCCCAGTGTGGAGGAGTTGTGTGCTGTAGATTTCTACCATGGCAGCGGCCAGAGCAGCCAGGACCAAATGGAGATGGTTCTGTCTGCCTGCATACAGGTCCACAAGGCGGGCTTGCTGAACGCCATTCTGCACAGCCAGGTATTCAGTGTGCTGTGGAGGGAAAGTCCTACATTAGTTTACAGAAAGATATATCTCCATCAGAGTACAGACAGCCGTTACTGATTCTTTTTCTCAAGTTCATTTCTGATTTTTCCCCTTTTCTCCCAATTTAGTGGCCTGCCGCTCCCTATTCTAGTTTAAACACCACCCTTGTACTGCATGTGTTCGCCAACTGCCGTCTCCGTTCACAGCCTCTGTGGCTTTTCTCTCTCTCCCTCTCACTCTTGGCTGCCATGTTCCGCTGGGCATGTCGGTTCACTGCAGAATATAAAGAGCAGTTTTAGTTGGCACACTTGAGGCTGATCACTGATCAGCCTTGCTATCGCACATCGGCTCTGCTGTGACCCACGCCCCCTGTCTCGCCGCTTGCAGCCGAGGCTAAACCACACCTCACTACCACAATATTGAATTGTGATGTTTGTATCATGACACAAATTTTATTGCCAACCGCCCCCCTTCACCCCAATTGTACTTGGCCAATTATCCTATTTTCTTTTTTTTTTTTTAATTTATTTCTGATTTTTCCCTTTTTTCTCCCAATTTAGTGGCCAATTGATCCCTATTTTAATTCAAACACCCACCCTCGCACTGCATGCGTTTGCCAACTGCATCTCTCCGGCCGGCAGTCTCGAAGGAGACGCCTCCCCACTTTCGTGACAAGGCGAATCCAAGCCGAACCACTGTTTTTCCGACACACACAGAGATGCATTCACATGACGAACACAAGCCAACTCCGCCCCCCTCCCGAAGACAGCGCCGCCAATGATTGCTGCTTCATCGAGTCCGGCCATAGTCGGACAATTATCCTATTTTCTGAGCCGTCCTGATCGCTGCTCCACCCCTTCTGCCGATCCGGGGAGGGCTGCAGACTACCACATGCCTCCTCTGATACATGTGGAGTCACCAGCTGCTTCTTTTCACCTGACAGTGAGGAGTTTCCCCAGGGGGACGTAGCACGTGGGAGGATCACGCGATTTCCCCCTCCCCCCTGAACAGGCTCCCTGACCGACCAGAGGAGGTGCTAGTGCAGCAACCAGGACCCATACCTATATCCGGCTTCCCACCCGCACACACGGCCAATTGTGTCTGTAGGGACGCCTGACCAAGCCGAAGGTAACACGGGGATTTGAATCGGCAATCCCCCTGTTGGTAGGCAATGGATTAGACCGCCATGCCACCCGGACCCCCCCTGTATTGCCAAATTCTTGCCATTACACAGCCTTAGTGGCTACTGCTGTGCAAAATGAATGAACAACTCGTGTTCGAATGAATAATTTTCAAGTTCTCAGACAATACACACCAAGTCAGTAGTACTGAATATATTTGGCGTAGGGCTTAATAGTAGAAAGAAAAATGGTATGATCCGTCTGAGGGGGGACTTGCAGGGATCCGAATACTGAGTTGATCTTTTTCTTATGTTGTTTCTGAAATCATGAAATGTTTTCTGTAATTTTGCTCTTTATGTTCATTTACAACTTTAAAGTCATTGTTCTTGTTTTGCTGGTAAAAATAAGGACTCGGACTACGCCCAGTCCCTCGGGTCCAGGTTTCTCATGGCTGTCTACAAAGGCATCGCCCCCGGAGGAGAGCGGAAGGCCCTTCCTTCTCTGGACATCAACAGCCAGAGACACGCAGACAGCCTGCTGCAGCTCGCCTTCTCCCTCAGTCAACAGGTTTGAACCATATCTCTGTTCATTACTGAACAAGATGGCACCAGGACGGCCATGAACAAGGCTCAGCGTTTACTTCCTGCCCTAACACAACCTTTCAAGTAGTGCTGGGCGAGAATGGAAAATATCATCACAGTAAATTTTACACGATATCTATATCTGTATATATATATATATATATATATATATAGATATATATATATAGATATCTATATATATCTGTATCTCTATATATATATATATATATCGCAATATCTGTTTGCACATGCAAAAACACCATATTTAAAAACCCAGTTGAGGTTTATCACGTCGAAGTCTTTGGCAATGTAAAGTATAATATCAAACAGAAACTGGTTTTTAAATAACACTCCCTCAAATATTTCAGACCCCACTTTGTGAGAAATTTTAGATAATGAATTCATCATTAATTTAGATAGCAAAATTGTGTATCACGATATGACAACATCCGAATTTCATCCCATTACAATACCAAACTATGGCTCAGCCCTGATTTCAAGTTTTCTGGTATGATTTTTTTTTTCCTGACGTGTGGCTATCATACATGCTGACGCTTATATTACATTACTTACTTTCCACTGTCAAGAATACAGCTGATAGGGCATCCGGGTAGTGTAGCGGTCTAGTCCATTGCCTACCAACACGGGGATCGTCAGTTCAAATCCCCGTGTTACCTCCAGCTTGGTCGGGCGTGCCTACAGACACAATTGGCCGTGTCTGCGGGTGGGAAGCCGGATGTGGTTGTGTGTCCTGGTCGCTGCACTAGCGCCTCCTCTGGTTGGTTAGTACGCCTGTTCGGGGACTGGGTGGAATAGCGTGATCCTTCCACACGCTACGTCCCCCTGATGAAACTCCTCACTGTCAGGTGAAAAGAAGTGGCTGTTGACTCCACATGTATCGGAGGAGGCATGTTGTAGTCTGCAGTCCTCCCCGGATCAGCAGAGGGGGTGGAGCAGCGACCGGCACGGCTCGGAAGAGTGGGGTAATTGGCCGAATGCAATTGGGGAGAAAAAGGGGGGGGGGACAATACAGTTAATAAAGCCAGTATTTTACCTTCATCATCATGCTTCTCTGGATTCTTGTTTTATTTTTCCATTGTTCTTCGTTTCACGCTGTGGTGGTTTTCTCACAGAGCGATCAGCTGGTGGACCTGCTGCTGAACACCATCATGCTGTCTGTGCCGATGTCAGGGAGTCACAGCCACAACCTCCTCAGCTTCTCTCACGGCGAGTACTTCTACAGCCTCTTCCAGATGACTGTGAACGCCGAGCTGCTGAAGAATCTGGACGCCACCGTGCCGCAGCTCATGAGGGCTGCCTCCCGCAACCCCAGCATGGTGGGTGACCTCCTGTGCAACTCCTCCTTCCGTTTTGACATTTGGTCACATAACACAAAGCATTGCCATGCAAGAGGTTTGTGGTGTAAAGTGTTCACTGCAGAGTGTGAAGTTAGCTACCGGTTGACTGACCACTTACCGCAATGATCGGGGTCTTAAGGGGTGATTTTTTTGTTTGGTTTGTTTTGCTATTGTCGAGCCCAACTGCACAGCACATAGAAGGCATTTGGCTTTTACCCGTCAGTATGAAGTCGAATACACAACATGCAGTATGTGAGGCACAGGGTTGTCTCTCACCTGTCTGACTTTACCTCTAACCTGTCTGTCTGACTGTGTGTGTGTGTGTGTGTGTGTGTGTGTGTGTGTGTGTGTGTGTGTGTGTGTGTGTGTGTGTGTGTGTGTGTGTGTGTGTGTGTGTGTGTGTGTGTGTGTGTTCCCTCCAACCTCTCACTTTCATGGCAGGTGAGTACGTTGCTGAACGGCATGCTGGACTACATCTTTCGTGAGCGGTCCATCAGGAAGGCCCAGGGAGGCCGGCTGGTGGAGCAGGTGCTGCAGGGATGGGAGACCCTGCGGGTGTGGTGGAACACTGATGCCGCCACTCCCGAGAGCAAGACCTCCACGCTCCTGCTGCTCTCCAAACTCCTACAGGTACACCAAAGAAAGACATTAAATGTCCCCTTAAATGAAAATTGTGTTGTTGTTCATGTGAGGTTACCTCTTTTATCTGCACCACTCACATCTATTTAACACTTTGTTCCAGAGACCCACAGAAGAATTTTTATTCTATTTTTGTGTTTTTCAGAATAAGGTTTTTCCTCTAACTGACAAATACCAAATAAAAATTGTAATTGCGTCATCCTGCATTTGCGGTTACTTTTTTTAAACATTTTAATCTGGAAAATTATTTATGAAAGAACTACCTACCAGTTGGCAGATGACTGTGGAGGTCTTGATGTTTTAGTATTAGTATTTAGAATTGGTTTTTGCAGCGCCTTGTTAATTAAAAAGATTTATCGCAGGTTTTACTGTTGTTTTTTTTTAAAAATCAGATTGACTCTTCTGTGTGCACCAATACAAACCATGAGGCCTTCAGCGGCGTGTTCACCACCTTCACCTCGCTGCTCGTCGACCCCGCGCTCCCGTTGAATCTCAAGGTAAAAGACAACGTCCCACTCTGGAGAACAACAATCTTCTCCAGTGTTTACTGATTTAGATATGAGTTTAAAAATTATTATTTTTGGAAATGTTTCCTTGATTTGATGACTATTATTGCAATAGGGGAAAACCCAGTGAGGACACCATCTGTTTAAAGTCATGTCTTTCCCAAGATCCTCTTAAAGAGTAACTACACCCCAGGCGGCAGGATAAACACAGCTGCGGCTAAAAACATTAATAACGGCTCTGTTTGGGCATCGAGGTAGCATAGCGGTCTACTCCGTTGCCTAGCAACACGGGGATCGCCGGTTCGAATCCCCGTGTTGCCTCTGGCTTGGTCGGGTGTACCTACAGACACAATTGGCCATGTTTGCGGGTGGGAAGCCGGATGTGGGTACGCGCCCTGGTCACTGCACGGGCGCCTCCTCTGGTCGGTTGAGGCACCTGTTCGGTGGGGGAGAGGGAACTGGTGGGGGGGATAGCATGATCCTCCCATGCGCCACGCCCCTCTGGTGAAACACTGTCAGGTGAAAAGAAGCGGCTGGTGACTCCACATGTACCGGAGGAGGCATGTGGTGGTTGTCTGCAGCCCTCCCCGGATCGGCAGAGGGGGTGGAACAGCGACCAGGACGGCTCGGAAGAGTGGGATAATTGGCCGGATACAATTGGGAGAAAATAAATAAATAATAATAACAGGTCTGTTTGATGAACCAGCATTGAAAGTCCTATTGACAATTGTTGGTGTTGGCTTTTTGTGTGTCTGTCAATGCTGATGGATGTGCTGGCACATCTAAATCCAACAGATCCATTGTTAATGTTCTCAGTTACAGCTATGTTTTTCCTGCTATGCTAACATCAGTCTGGTCATTTCTACAAAAAGATTATAGTTCGGGGGGAAAAAAATACATTTAAAATTAGTGAGCTCCAGGTGACAACAGGGAACTCGACTGTAATGAGCCTTGCAGCTTGTTCCATCTGAAGGAGGTATAGAAATTAAAACAATGCTTCATTTCTAACTCGCGGTATATGGAGGACAAGTCCATCTTGTGAACGCGTACTGTCAGTGTGCTGATTTAAAAAGTGACGAGCTAAGTCCGCGGTGGTGTAGCGGTCTAAGCATCGGCTTTGTGTTGATGCGGTTGCCCACTGGGGACTGGGGTTCGCGCCCTGGTCTCGTCAGATCCGACTATGGCCGGACTCGATGAAGCAGCGATATTGGCAACGCTGTCTTCGGGAGGGGAGCGGAGTCGGCTTGTGTTCGTCACATGAATGCGTCTCTGGGTGTGTCGGAAAAAGCAGTGGTTCGGCCTGGAGTCGCCTTGTCACGAAAGTGGCAAGGCGTCTCCTTCGAGACTGCCGGCCAGAGAGATGCAGTTGGCGAACGCATGCAGTACGAGGGTGGGTGTTTGAATTAAAATAGGGATCAATTGGCCACTAAATTGGGAGAAAAAGGGAAAAATCAGAAATAAATTATTTTTAAAAAGTGACGAGCTATAAGGTGAATGTGTATTCAACAAGCAATGGTGATGCGGTTTTTATGTCAATGTTAGACCTGGAGGGAACTGTCACATTTCATTTAGCCCCTTTCTGCCCCCTCTTGCCCCGTCTCTTTAGAGCCAGGCCCTGCTGGTGCTGCCCTTCTTCACAGGCTTGCCCGAGGAGCCGCTGGCCGAGCTGCAGAAGTCTGTGGAGATTCTGGTGGTCTCCCACTTCCCCATGCAATCTGACGAGTTTACCAAAGGGTCGCTTCACCGCAACAACTACATGGACTGCGTCCGAAAGGTCCGGTCCAGGTTTTGCAGGGAAATTAAAGGAGCAGAACACCTTTTCTTTGACAGATTTTGAGCTGAAGGCATGTTGGTATGAGTCAAGGATGGTAGCACTGATTGCCCTCAAAATAAATTCAACAGACACATTTTTCAAAGGGCGTCCGGGTAGCATGGTGGTCTATTCCATTGCCTACCAACACGGGGATCGCCAGTTCAGATCCCCATGTTACCGCTGGCTTGGTCGGGCATCTCTACAGACACAATTGGACATGTCTGCGGGTGGGAAGCCGGATGTGGCTGTGTCCTGGTCGCTGCACTAGCGCCTCCTCTGGTTGGTCGGGGCACCTGTTCAGTGAGGGAGGGGGAACTGGGGGAAATGGCGTGATCCTCCCACGCGCTACGTTCTCCTGGTGAAACTCCTCACTGTCAGGTGAAAAGAAGCAGCTGGCGACTCCACATGTATTAGAGGACTCAGCTTTATAACGGTGTCTTATGGGACAACTGAACACGTCAGACATGTTTCAGCATCTACTTCCTGGTTCAACCTGCAGGAAGTAGCAGCCTATACTTACCATAGGTAGTAGTAACCATCCATAAACTAGCCGGCCAGCCAGCACAATAGAGAAGTCATAGATGATGGACAGTCGTGGACCAGTCTGACTGAAACACTTGGGGGGGGGGGGGGGGTTGTTTTTTAAAGGACATGTTTAACACTCGTGTTCACTTGTCCCATAAGACACCATTATAAATGAGTCAAGCAGTGGTCGCGTGTCCAGAATCTCCAAAATGAAGCTGGTGAGTAAACTGAAAAACTGATATGCATGATTGCAAAAACTACAAAAATAAGACCTAGGTTGTTAAAGGATATTTCCTTCTTTTTTTTTTTATGACACCAGACAGGGCACAGTGATGTATTTATATTTGGGTGTGGAGAAAATGAATCGCTTGGCACATAACTTAGCAGAGTGACCGTTTACAGTATAAAATGTACTGTAGACCGTACAGTGGCATTCCTGACAAGTCAAAGTGATTGTTTTCTGCCTTTGAAAACGTCATCGTACAAGAGTGTTTAACGCAAATGAGTTCCATCATCATTCCTGTTAACCGGTACTTAAAAGCTGTGGTTCGTCTCTCTGTCCTAGTTACTGGATGCCCTCGAGCTCTCTCAGAGCCCCCTCTTACTGAGAATAATGGCTGGGATTCTGTGTCGAGATGCCAAACACATCATGGAGGACCACTTCCAAACTTGTTTCCGCAGGATTGCCAGCAAGTAAGTGAAGTTTCCATGTCCAGCATCCGTTCACTTCCTCCGGGTTTTTCCGGCAGAAGAAAGTGTACAGGATGAAATTATGCCGTGAACCAACAAGGTGTAATGAAGGTCCGCGGTGGTGTAGCGGTCTAAGCATCGGCTTTGTGTCGATGCAGTTGCCCACTGGGGACCGGGGTTCGCGCTCCGGTCTCGTCAGATCCGACTATGGCCGGACTTGACGAAGCAGCAATAATTGCCAACGCTGTCTTCGGGAGGGGGGCGGAGTCGGCTCGTGTTCATCACATGAATGCGTCTCTGTGTGTGTCGGAAAAAGCAGTGGTTCGGCCTGGATTCACCCTGTCGTGAAAGTGGGGAGGTGTCTCCTTTGAGGCTGCCGGCCGGAGAGATGCAGTTGGCGAACGCTTGCAGTACGAGGGGTGGGTGTTTGAACTAAAAAAGTAGGGATCAATTGGCCACTAAATTGGGAGAAAAAAGGGAAAATCAGAAATAAACTTAAAAAAGAAGAAAGAGGGAGTAGCAGACGAAAGAAAGAAGAAAAAAATTATGATTGGCACATTTGGCTAGAAGATAAAAAAGCAAAGATTCCTTTTCCCTTTGTTTTCTTAATCCAACAGCTTTTATAGACTTGAATGCTTTGACAGACTGTATTTGTCATGGTCCCGGCAGGTCAAGTGGTGAGCGACAGCTGCAGCTCCTGTGCACGTTGTACGGTGTGATCCAGCAGGGGGACGTGGCGGTCAGCGCCATGCTTCAGGCCATGATGGACAGAGTCCTGCTGCCTCTCGCCTCTCACTGTTCCCCTACGGCGCTGAAAGACTTCTTTGTGGCAAACGTCTCCAACATTATTGCTTTGCTGCTTACACGCTTCACCAAGGTATGTGATGCCACGAGGTCACATTAAGTGGCTGGGGTAAGAATGGCTTTACAGGGGAATGAGAGACATTGGTGCAGTGGTTAGCGCAGTTGCCTCACAGCAAGAAGGTCCTAGGTTTGAACCCCGGGGTTGTCTAACCTTGGGGGTCATCCCAGGTCATCCTCTGTGTGGAGTTTGCATGTTCTGCCCGTGTCTGCGTGGGTTTCCTCCGGGTGCTCCAGTTTCCTCCCACAGTTCAAAGACATGTAGGTCAGGTGACTCAGCCGTACTAAATTGTCTCTAGATGTGTGTGTGTGTGTGTGTTGGCCCTGTGATGGCCGCCAGAGTGTTTCCCTGCCTGCAATGACTGCTGGGATAGGCTCCAGCAGCCCCACGACCTTGAGAGCAGGATAAGGGGTTCGGATAATGGATGGGTGGATATTTAGCATTAAGTGATTTCCCTGCACTGACAACATTTGCAAGAAGAATATTAGACAGAGCCATGGTCCGCTATGAATTCTGGTTCGGTATTGCTGGTCTTTTCCTCCATGGTGGTTTTATTGTACATTGACCAGTCATTTCCAGCCACCCTTTGCCATTTAATGAAAGTTGTTCATCATTCAGACCAATGCAGTTAGGCTTTTAGCTGCCCTCTGAAAACTGAGGCAGTTATATTTTGGCTGTTGTAGTTTAGTTTTCTTCTGTAGCATACCATCTCACACACACACACACACACACACACACACACACACACACACACACACACACACACACACACAGTATCTCTCTGTCTTATCTCGCTTATGTCTACGTATATATACCTAATCTATATCAATCTATCTCAAAGGTTATTATGATGGTGGACCTGCCCCTTCTCTAGATGTTACTTGCCTCATTTCATTTACATCAAGAGGCTGGTGTCTAAGTTTTCCGTGTCCTAAGTGCAGATGTTGTTTTTGTAAGGCTCATTTGACGATGTATTCCTCCAGACCAGTGAAACGGCATTTGAGGTACAGCTGCTAAAGAAGAATGGCTGCTACAAGCTCATGGAGCTCCTCTATTCCCGGCTCCCCAAAGAGGAAGTGTATTCCAAGGATTCCCGAATTAACCAAGCCTACTGTGGCTCCATCAACGCTGAGGGCAACGAGATGTCCAAAACCTTGATCAGGTAGGGTTCTGCAGCCTGTGTTTATACCTACAGTCCAGAACACAAGCATGAGCACAACGAGGATCTTTATGTTTAATTGTAGAATTGTTTTACAGGTGGTTGTGTGTGTGTGTGTGGGGGGGGGGACTACATGTTCAGTTTTGGAGATGTATTCTTTTTGCTCTCTGATTCTCTCTGGCTGTTTCTGTCTGACTGACTTATGTAACTTGAGGATAAAATTTGGAGACATCATGTGTTTGTCTCAAAAAATGCAAACATGAGAGTGCAAATTTGGACCTAACCTCGACTGGATGTATACTGTAGATTTCATAGCAAATTTCTCTTCAACTGCAAAAACGAATGCTGTCAAAGTTGCGAGCCTGGTTATGGTTTTTTGTTTGTGGGACGTGAGGGTTGTCCAGCAAATGTTTTACATTTTGTTGATCCATTTGTCATAGAGGTGTGGAGGCAATAGCAGTACCTTCAGCCCGAGCTGAATTTAAAGCATGTTTCAGCGGATTTGTCCTTGTGATTTAGGTCGTGCTTCGAAGCCTTCACTGAGAACATGACAGGCGAACATCAGCTGCTGGAGATTCGGAGGCAGTACCACTGCGCTGCGTATAACTGTGCCATGGCGGTCATAGGCCGCAGTTTCAACGAGCCCAAATTCTACCAGGGCTTCCTCTTCACCGAGAAACCAGAGAAGGTGCAAGAGACGACATATTTGTACTTAACTCGTTCATTCCCAGGCAGCCGAGTAGCATAACGGTCTATCAACATGGGGATCACCGGTTCGAATCCCCGTGTTACCTCCGGCTTGGTCGGGCGTCCCTACAGACACAATCGGCCGTGTCTGCGGATGGGAAGCCGGATGAGGGTATGTGTCCTGGTTGCTGCACTAGCGCCTCCTCTGGTTGGTCGGGGTGCCTGTTCAGGGGGGAGGGGGAACTGGGGGGAATAGCGTGATCCTCCCACGCGCTACGTCCCCCCTGGTGAAACTCCTCACTGTCAGGTGAAAAGAAGCGGCTGGCGACTCCACATGTATGGGAGGAGGCATGTGGTAGTTTGCAGCCCTCCCCGGATCGGCAGAGGGGGTGGAGCAGCGACCGGGACGGCTTGGAAGAGTGGGGTAATTGGCCCGGTATAATTAGGGGGAAAAAAGAAAAAAAAGAATAGAAAGGGTATAATAAACGTATAATTTTTTTCATAGTTCATCAAGAAATATATGTGAAAGAGAAGTGTGATGTCATAGGATGATGTACTGTAAATTGAAGCAGAGGCCTTCACAGCAAAAATCCGACTGAGTTTCTACTCGTAGAAGTATTGAAATGTGCGTGTGTATCTTTTCTTTTCTAGAATCAGTTCATCTTGGAAAATCTCATCGATGTTCAGAGGGTCTACAGTTTTCCGATAGAGATTGAGGTACGTGACCTGACGGTAATCCTGTTTTGCAATACGCTTTGGTTCATGTATGACATTTTTTCTTTTTTGAATTAATCAGGTTCCACTCGAGAGAAAGAAGAAATACGTCATGATACGGAAAGAGGCGAGCGAGGAAAACGGAGGTATTGTTGGTCCTGTCGGCGGCAGGGTTTCGCAGCTTTTCTGTACTGACCCCAAAAATGACTCTTTGCTGTAACGGAGCATGTATAAAAAATGGGGCAAAACAGAGCCAGCAAATAATTTACAACTTCTCAGTCAGTCTTGTGTATTATGAAGCACATCAGTTGTTAGTCTGGTGATAACAAACTTCTACCACTTTGCTTTCTGACATCCTTTTGCAGCTTTGAGAAATAAATGTCAGTTTAGCTCCAATGACACAAATGTGAGCACAGCTTAAGAGTACATTAAAAAAAAAAAGATAGTGGGAGTTACTCCAATAAAAATACTATCAATCTACTCAGTCGTTTCATTAATAAAACCATGTCGCCATTCTTTCTGTTTTGCCTGCATGTGCAGAGGAGCCGGTGTACCTGTCCTCTCAGTCCTACATGGCCGACAGCAGCCTGAGTGAGGAGATGAGTCAGTTTGATTTCTCCACTGGCATTCAGAGTTTCTCCTTAAACTCCCAAAACCCTGAAGGACGTAGCAAGGCTGCCGCAAAAAGAGTTAGTCATGTTCTCTCTCCATACACCCACATTAAAATAAAACAACATTCAGAGGGGCATCCGGGTGGCGTGGCGGTCTATTCCATTGCCTACCAACACGGGGATCGTCGGTTCGAATCCCCGTGTTACTTCCAGCTTAGTCGGACGTCCCTACAGACACAATTGGCCGTGTCTGCGAGTGGGAAGCCGGATGTGGGTATGTGTCCTGGTCGCTGCACTAGCGCCTCTTCTGGTCGGTCAGGGCACCTGTTCGCGGGGGAAGGGGAACTGGGGGGAATAGCGTGATCCTCCCACACGCGACACCCCCCTGGTGAAACTCCTCGTTGTCCGATGAAAAGAAGCGGTTGGCGACTCCACATGCATCGGAGGAGGCATGTGGTAGTCTGCAGCCCTCCCCGGATTGGCAGAGGGGGTGGAGCAGTGACCGGGACGGCTCAGAAGAGTGGGGTAATTGGACGGGTACAATTGGGGAGAAAAGGGGGGGGCATTCAGCTGATGACATATCATCAGAAACACAAGTCATTTTATAGGTAATTGGCATTCGGCCTTTTCCTGAGAAGCAGGCAGTGGACATCGTGTATGAGGGCACTCCACATACATTGTGTATGCACAACAAAAATGCACACAAATTGGTCTGACTGATCTTTCGCTGCTTTTCATGGCATTTTACGACTACTGTCCGCAGATGATGCACACAGCAGCTGTCCATCCCACTTCTGCTGCTGTTTTGCATCTTTACTCAGACTTCTTAAATGTTAACTTTATTACTTGCGAATGAGAAAACCAGTCGACGCCTCGTCGCTTTCAGTTCCTCTCGAGGCTTTCAGTTGGCTCCTTTTCTCAAACAAATGCACAAAGTTGACATGACAGTGAGATACGCCATGGTTTCTTGTCAGTAGAGCGCTCGTGTTGTTGCAGTCCTCCACGTAGCCATGACAGTATAGATTGCACCTTTAACTGTCGGGGGGTTTTTTTGTTGTTGTTTTTTTTTAGGAGACAAAGGAAGTTGTTCCTTCCCAAGAAGCATCTGTTGATCTGGAGATGGATGAGCTTAACCAGCATGAGTGCATGGCTACCATGACCGCTCTGATCGGACACATGCAAAGGAACAACATCACTCCCAAAGTAGAGGAGGTCAGTGAATCTGAACAACGTTTTTGTTCCTAGTTTCTCATCTATGATGATGCTGGCTGTTTGAAAATTAGTTGAGTGCTGGTATTTTCCATGTTAAACACAGATATTTAATGATGGAGCGGAATATTGTATCATAATGGTGAATTTCTATAAAATTATATTTTAGGAAAAAGTTCAGTGTCTTTAAATTTGATTAATTTTATCAACGACATGGTTTGAAATGTGAAAAATAGATCATGCTATTATAGACTTAAGGATAACGGCCCAAAAAGTAAGAATAACTTTGATTTAGATTGGATTTGAGCTCTTTGAAAATGAGACTGGAGGGTGTGCACCAATTATCGGGGCATCACACTTCAGCCCCTGGGAAGGTCTACTCTAGGGTGCTGGAAAGGAGGCTCCCATTGATTGTCGAACCTCGGATCCAGGAGGAACAATGCGGATTCTAGTCCTGGCCGTGGAACAACGGACCAACTCTTTACCCTTGCGGAAGTGCTGAGGGGGGCATGGGAGTTTGACCAGCCAGTCTACATGTGTTTTGTGGACTTGGAGAAGGCTTACAACCGTGTACCCCAGGGCACTCTGTGGGGCGTACTGTGGGAGTATGGGGTACCGGGGCAGATGCTACAAGACATCTGGTCCTTGTATAACTAAAGTGAGAGCTGTGTCCACATTCTCGGCACAAAGTCAAACACATTTTTGGTGGGTGTTGGACTCCGCCAAGGTTGTCCCTTGTCTCCGAATCTGTTTGTGATATTCATGGACAGGATGTCAAGGCACAGCCAAGGTGAGGAGTGTGTCTGTATTAGGAACCTCAGAACTGCATCTCTGCTCTTCGCAGATTATGTGGTTTTGTTGGCTTCATCAGAACATGACCTTCAGCACACACTGGGGTGGTTTGCAGCTGAGTGTGAAATGGCCAGGATGAGAGTCAGCACCTCCAAGTCTGAGGCCATGGTTCTCTTCTGGAAAATGGTGGATTGCTCCCTCTGGGTTGGGGATGAGTTGCTGCCTCAAGTGAAGGAGTTCAAGTATCTCGGGGTCTTGTTCACGAGTGAGGGTAGGATGGAGCGGGAGATTGACAGGCAGATTGGTGCAGCATCAGCAGTAATGCGGACATTGTACTAGGCCGTTGTGGTGAAGAGGGAGCTGAGCCGGAAGGCAAAGCTCTCAATTTACCAGTCAATCTTCATTCCAACCCTCACCTATGGTCATGAGCTTTGGGTAGTGACCGAAAGGGTGAGATCATAGATACAAGCGGCTGAAATGAGTTTCCTCCGTAGGGTGTCTGGGCTCAAGCTTTAGAGATAGGTTGAGGAGCTCGGACATCCGGAGGGAGCTCGGAGTAGCGCCGCTGCTCCTTTGCATCGAAAGGAGCCAGCTGAGGTGGTTCGGGCATCTGATTAGGATGCCTCCTAGGCACCTTCCTTTGGAGGTTTTCCGAGCATGTCCAACTGGGAGGAGACCCCGGGGTAGACCCAGAACTCGCTAGAGGGACTACATGTCCAATCTGGCCTGGGAACGCCTTGGGATCCCCCAGGAGGAGCTGGAGGGCGTTGCTGGGGAGAGGGACGTTTGGAGTGCTCTACTTAGCTTGCTGCCGCCGCGACCCGACCCCGGAGAAGCGGCTGATGACGAGATGAGATGAGATCTTTGCCTCCATGTCAGATCAGATAAAGAATAACCTTTATGTCAATAAAGTTTTACATTTTCAAAGCTGTTATTCAGTTTGTCAGTAAAACACACTTTTTTCTCTGTAAAACTGTTTTTCCAACTTTAAAGCTGAAAAATGGCGGTGAAGCATGAACAATATGTGATTAATGGTATGGAAGATTGAGTCCTGTAAAGTTAAAGGAAGTTACAGCATGTTGACAGGCTTCTTCGTCACATCACCTCAGTCATCGGTCGATTTTGGTGCCTCTGACTCACAAAATCACTGACAAGTCATCTAAGTGGTCGGAAAAGGAGAATGTTGGCTGTGTTAAATTAAAGATTATTTTCCCTTTATGTGGAGCAGGGAACCGTACCCAGTGAAATTCCCCCTTGGATGAAGTTCCTACATGGAAAACTGGTGAATCCAGCCACCAGCCTGAACATCAGACTCTTCATCTCAAAGCTGATCATCAACACAGAGGAGGTGAATAATGCCTTCATCCCACCCATCACTTCATCTCTCCATCCTCCATTCCATAAAACGCCTCTCACCTTTGAAAATAAATGAATAAATACATCAGCAACGTCTTCATTGCAAGTGATGTTTTATACTTCTTTATATATATATATATATATATATATGTATAGTTGTATGCTTTCACGTGTCCTGTGATTAACAGGGACCCTTTGTGTGTCTAATCTTTGCTGTTGTCGCTGCTTGCCAGGTTTTCCGTCCGTACGCTAATCACTGGCTGGGCCCCCTCCTGCAGCTGGTGGTATGTGGGAACAATGGAGGCGAAGGAATCCATTTTATGGTGGTGGACATTGTGGTCACTGTGCTCTCCTGGACCAGCCTGGCAACCCCCAAGGTTCCCAATACTCCCATTTTTGGTCATGGTTTATAGTTTGTTAAACTTTGGTAACACTTTCTATGAAGCTTGCTTCTATAACGCCCTATAAGCATCTATAACGCCCTATACGTGTAGCTATAAGTCATTGTAAGGTTCATTATAACCATGTATACACCTCATAACCACCTTTATGATACATTATGTCAATTTAAAACAGATTTATGCATTATAAATGTCATCATTAGCCTGTTTATCTGTCAAATGTTATAATTAGGGCTGGGACTTTAACGCGTTAATTCGATAATTAATTATAGGAAAAATAACGGCGTTAAAAAAAATTAACGCATTTTATCGCATTTTATTTTGACACTCCGGTCAACACGGAACGCTTCTCGGTGCACTCGTTCCTGGCATACGGATTATAGCGATGCACCGAGTGACGTCAGTCAAGCGGAAGGATGAGTAGGTCAGGCTAACGAGTTAGTATGCAAACAACAGGTGTGATGGACGACAAGGACGACCCCGCGTTGCTTAGCTCCGTGGATGGGAAATTTACGTTTAAAAAGCGGTCGGATGGAAGCCTAGATAAGAGCACTGTTGTGTGCAGACTTGTGTGCAACAAAGAGTTTGCATTCCACCGCAGTTATTCAAGCCTCCGGTACCACCTAAATGCGAAACACGTTGATGCTAGTACGAACACCGGAGCTAACGCTAGTGCTAACGCTAATGCTAATGCTAACGCTAGTGCTCTTAGTACAACCAAGCAGAGTCGCCCACCGACTCTCCACCATATGATGGGTTTCAAAGCCAAGATGAGTAAGTCCACGTCTGATAAATTAACACTCACTGGCGAGATGGATTGCTGTGGACTGTAGACCGCTTTCAGGGGTAGAAGATCAGGGCTTACAAAAAGTACTGTGTTTACAAAACAAACTTGTTTTGAACAAAGTAAACAGGATTTTGTTGTTTAAACTTATGTATGTTTCTCTTCGTTGATTTAGTCCTCTACGAAGACCTGTTTGAATTGAAAAATGCTGCTTCTGGTGTCAAATATCGATGTGCGATTAAAATGCGATTAATTACGATTAATTAATTACGAAGCCCATAATTAATTCGATTAATTTTTTTTAATCAAGTCCCACCACTAGTCATAATGCATCATAGCCAACTTGTTTTGTGGAGATGCATAATGAGACTTAAGTGCTATTTCACAGTCTTCAGCCATAGCCGTTAGTCATTGTAATATACGTTATAGGAAAGTATGGGCGTTATAGATGCAATAGATGCGTATAGGGTGTTATAGATGCTTATAGGGCGTTATAGAGCATTATAGATGCTTATAGGGCGTTATAGATGCAAGCTTCATAGAAAGTGTTACTAACTTCAATACACCGTGGCAGCAATTGCTGAATTGCAGCGTACATTAAAAAAAACACGGGCATCAATTAAATAACATGATGGATGAATAGATAAATTAAAAGTTTGTTGTACGTTTAGAAATTGAAATGGTTTGTTCGCATTCAGTCACAGGCCTCCCTTTCTTTTTTTTGGGGGGGGGGGATTTTTTCCCCCCGTTTTTCTCCCAAATTGTATCTGGCCAATTACCCCACCCTTCTAAGCCATCCCGGTCGCTGCTCCACCCCCTCTGCCGATCCAGGGAGGGCTGCAGACTACCACATGCCTCCTCCCATACATGTGGAGTTGCCAGCCACGTCTTTTCACCTGACAGTGAGGAGTTTCACCAGGGGGACGTAGCACGTGGGAGGATCACGCGATTACCCCCTAGTTCCCCCTCCCCCCTGAACAGGCACCCCGACCAACCAGAGGAGGCGCTAGTGCAGCAACCAGGACACATACCCTCATCCGGCTTCCCACCTACAGACATGGCCAATTGAGTCTGTAGGGACGCCTGAGCAAGCCGGTGGTAACACGGCGGTTCACACCGGCGATCCCCGTGTTGGTAGGCAACAGAATAGACCGCTACACTACCCGGACGCTCGGTATTGGGCTTTTATGGTGATTCTTAGAGCTGTTAAGTGAAAAGACAACTTTATAATAATGACCCACATGCATTCATCTGTGTATTCCTTTACCAATGAAGAGCAGATGCACGATCATGGACGTCTCCATGTAAGATGTGAATTTTCCTTATAGAGGTACACACATTGAGGCTGAGTTGTACAGTGATCGGGCAACCATGCCACAAGCTATAAACCATTATGTGAAAGAGCATGCACCAATTACTATAGCCAGACTTTATGGGTTGGATAGGAGACCAAAGCTTTTACAAATCGTTATGAAATCAAGATATAGTTTTGAGATGCATAGTTTTTGTGTTAAAAGCTCCTGAAGTGGTTGGCTTTAATGTGTACTTGAAGGTACAAATGGTAAAGAATGTAATGGACGAGCTGCTGGAGAAAGGACTAACTTTAAGAACCTGTCCATGCTTATAAAAACTAACAAAATCAGTGTTGTGTTACTTGAAAATTATCCTAAACTGCATTTTTTTAAATTTAATATACATTTATTTTTAAGCCCTTCTTGTTGCATTTTTGAGTTTCCTTTTTAATTACCTTTACAGTCTTTTAATGTCTTCTTATTAGATTGAGTTTCAAAGCATTTTCACTGCTGTAAGCTGCTATATGAATCTATTTTATGCTTCTGAAGAGTCTGAGGTTTGCCATCACTGATAGATTATGTCCTTCATCTCAGGGAAACACCAGAGATGAAGTGCTAGCCAACCGGCTGTTGGAGTTCCTGATGAGACACAGTTTTCACAGCAAGAGAGCCGTCTTCCGACACAACCTGGAGATCCTTCGCACACTGGTTGAATGCTGGAAAGACTGTCTGCATGTGCCGTACAGGTATCAGCTACATGTCTCTTGTCTCTTAATCTGGTTTACATCCACTGTTTAATACCATGCTGCGTTCACTTTCATCCTGTGCACTCCTGCACCTACCAAGGGCAAAAACTAGCGTGTGCAATAATTTACGCAAAAAGCATCTGTGCAGATTTATTTACTGGATCTGTGCAATATTATTTTCGACTGTGCAATACTACATGCTTCACGCTTCACAGTACCTGCTCTTATCGTAGTCTACTTAAACCGCACCCCTATTCTGTTTTTCCTCTAATGTTGCTCGTACTTGGAGCTCATACATGTGTGATTGCTGCAGCAAATTGCAGCAGTCACACTTGGTTATTTTGGAGCTGGGGACTCTCTCCACAGCCTCTGTGTTGATGTGGACAGGACTGTGTGTGATCTTCTTGGAGGTCCTCAAGTCCACGATAGGTTGTTGTTAGCACACCATGTTATCAGGTTCTGAACCTCCTTCCCGTATGCCTTTTCAGAATAGAAGTAAGTATTTATTTATTTTTTTGTCCTTGCAGTCTCATATACGAGCGCTTCTCGGGCAGTGACCCAAACAGCAAAGACAACTCTGTGGGCCTGCAGCTGCTGGGCATTGTTCTGGCCAACAGCCTTCCTGCTTACGACGCCCACTGTGGAATCGAACACGACAGGTAATGACAAGAAAATTAACATTTCAATGTCAAATCCACCTACATATTTAAAAAAAAAAAGTGCCCAGTTAATGTGATGTCTTGTGAGGACCTTTATCATATCTTCTGTGTCACATTATTTTGCGGTGTTGGGAACTGAGGCTACTCGCAAATTTATTTACATGAATTTAGTGTTGGTTGCATGTATATAGAGGGAAGGGTTAAGGAAATACTTAAGTTATAGTCCACCAAAATGATTTGGCTGTTGCTGTGGCCAGTTGCACTGTAGTTGTCGGTGAGGATGCAACCAGATGTCATAATCACACTTATGACTCCATCAAGCTGCACAGGTTGCACGTTTTTAAAGTTATTTCTCGTGAGCGGAAGAGTTGCACAGTGTCAGTTTAAGACTGTAGCTTATCCTAGTTCATTTAAACACTCATCCATCAAATGTGGACTGTAGTCTTTTAGTCTTTAAGTGTGGATTACACCAGAATCCGCAAAGAACCCTTCCAGACACAAAAAGACTTCATTGGGTTTTATTTCAGCTGATAGGAAATTGAAATTATTACAGCATACTGGTGGCACGGTGGCACAGTGGTTAGCGCGGTTCTCTCACAGCAAGAAGGTTCCTGGGTTCCAGCCCTGGGGTAGTCCAACCTCAGGGTTCGTCCCAGGTCATCCTCTGTGTGGAGTTTGCATGTTCTCCCCGTGTCTGCGTGGGTTTCCTCTGGGTGCTCCGGTTTCCTCCCATAGTCGAAAGACATGTAGGTCAGGTGACTCGACCGTACTTAATTGAAGGTGGGAATGTGTTGGCCCTGTGATGGACTGGTGGCCTGTCCAGGGTGTCTCCCCGCCTGCCACCCAATGACTGCTGGGATAGGCTCCAGCATCCCGCGATCCTGATTAGCATAAGCAGCTTGGATAATGGATGGATGGATAGAGCAGACCGACTACTCATGTCTCCATGCAAAACCCAAGGCTTGGAAGAAATTCTGCTATAATTACTTCAATAGACTTTTTGAAAAGTATGTTTTTCCAACTTTCGTTTCTGGTATGGTTTTGTATTTTCAGGTACGTCCAGGCTCTCGCCAACAACTTGTCCTTCACAAGGTACAAAGATGTCTACGCTGCCGCTGCTGAGGTCATCGGCCTCATCCTGAAGAACGATACTGAGAGGGATGACGTATGAAGGCGTTCCATGGCACTGCTGTTCTATAATGTTTCGTCTCTAAATGAGAAGTACACTTCATCTTTTTCAGCTCCCATTCTCACCGGTTCGCTTTGTTTCAGCATCCTCAGGCACTTCACAGCGTCGCGGCAAGTAAGATAAGCGATCTGAAGAAGAAAGACATGGATGACAAGTTCATTATTTGCTTGAACAAAGTGGCCAAACATTTCCCTCCATTTATGGACCGGTGAGTTTTTAGGTCCACTGTCTCTGTCAGGTATTTGTTGTTGTGTTTGGCTGCAATTTAAAGGGACTTCTACCAGTTCAGACTATCTAATGTAAAGGTCCTTTGACCTGTTAAATGTAATAATAGCAGCATCCAGTGATTAACTACTGGGATGGCTGACTTTACTGACTTGCTGTAGCAGCTTGGAAACAGTATTTAACATTTATAAGCATTAATCTTTTCTTATCCATCTGTCTGAAACTATGAGGGCGTCCAGGTGGCATGGTGGTCTATTCCGTTGCCTACCAACACAGGTATCGCCGGTTGGAATCCCCGTGTTACCATCGGCTCGGTCGGGCGTCCCTATAGACACAATTGGCCGTGTCTGTTGTTTGGGAAGCCGGATGTGGGTATGTGTCCTGGTCGCTGCACTAGTGCCTCCTCTGGTCAGTCGGGGCATCTGTTCAGGGGGGAGGGGGAACTGGGGGGAATAGCGTGATCCTCCCATGCACTACGTCCCCCTGGTGAAACTCCTCACTGTGAGGTGAAAAGAAGCGGCTGGTTGACTCCACATGTATTGGAGGAGGTATGTGGTAGTCTGCAGCCCTCCCCGGATCAGCAGAGGGGGTAGAGCAGCGACCGGGATGGCTCGGAAGAGTGGGGTAATTGGCCGGATACAATTGGGGAGAAAAATTGGGGGGAAAAAAGGAAAAAAAAACCACAAGTCCTTAATTTAGTGAAGACGGAATTGACAAAGTTATATGGATGATAACTTTTTTTAATATATATTCTTCCCAGTGTTCTGAGATTTAAAGAACTGTTAGATCAGTTTTGACATTTACTTGTGCTTCTGAACGTTGTCCGGATGTTAAGTTGGTCTGGTTTTGTGTCTGTTTTGTTTTTCAGGTTTGTCAATTCAGTTTTCTACCTGCTGCCAAAGCTGCACGGTATTTTAAAGACCCACTGTCTGGAGTGTGTTCTGAGTCGAGCAGAAGTCATCCCAGACATTTTCCTGCAGCTGAAAACCAAAGGCTTCATTCAGATGCTGGGCCACAGGTTGGCATAACCCCATTTGTCTCCTCTGATTTACATCTCAACACTCTTCAACAGGTTTTGGTTTGCTTTATTTCCATTTAAACGGCTCTGGTAGAGTTGGAGCTTTTCTCTGGAGCCGAATCATCAGCAAGCGTCTTGACTGTCACCCAAAATGATAAGCAGGTGGACCTACGTGTAACAGAATTACTGGAGAACAGCAGAACCGTTTCCTCTCACATCAAAGACATCTATACCTCCTGTTTCCAAACAGGGATGAAGCGAGGCAACGGGTGTGTCTGGACATCATTCATAAGATTGTTGTCCTGCTGACTCCTGTGGAGCTTCAGGAGATCCTGGCAGCTGTGACGGCATTTATTTCCCACCCGTCTCCAGCCTGCCGAGAAAGGATGTACGATATCCTCATGTGGATCCAAGACAACTACAAGTAAACCCCGACCTCTTTCTGCTATGTCTCTCAAACCACTTGGCTCTCATTACTGCTGATTCCTCACTCTATATATATATATATATATATATATATATATATATACACACACACACACACACACACACACACACACACACACACACACACACACATTGTCTATGTCACCATTGAATACTATTGATCAGACGCCATGTGAAATAGAATTACTCTTCTACTTGAGCTTCATTGCAGCGTTTGTGTGTTTTTATTCAGAGATGAAGAGAGCATGAGTGACAGCACCTCACTAGAGGTCTTGAACACAGCCAAAGAAAGCCTTCTTCAAGGACTGACTGATGAAAACCAAGGCCTGCAGTAAGTATCCATGTCGTGTCTTTCCTGCCATGCAGTACATTAACTGCTTTAAATGTCAGTGTGTTGGAGTCTGTTCTATATTTACTGATATGTCTTGCAGTTGTTATTACCTATTAGGAAAATGTACTGTGGTTTTAATACTATATCAAGGTTTATTTCAGCTGAGAACATCTTGAAAGCTAAAACGTCTGATGATAATCTGCGTAAACATTCTCAGTTTAAATATACACCAATTAGCCAAAACATTAAAACCAGCTGAGGCCACTGCCATGAGGGAATACCGTTGCCATGAAGGGGTGTACCTGGTCTGCAGTGATGTTTAGGTAGGTGGGGTACGTGTCAAAGTAACATCCACATGAATACCATGACCCAAGGTTTCCCAGCGGAACATTGCCTAGAGTATCACACTGCCTCCGCCGGCTTGCCTTCTTCCCATAGTACATCCTGGTGCCGTCTCTTCCCCGAGTAAATGACACACATGCACCCGGTCATCTACATGATGTAAAAGGAAACGTGATTCATCAGACCAGGCGCTTTCGGTGGTGGACAGGGGTCATCATAGGCACTCTGACTGGTCTGCAGCTACGCGGCCCCATACACAGCAAGCTGCAATGCACTGTGTGTCCTGACACCTGTCTATCATGGTCAGAATTAACTTTCTCAGCAATTTGAGCTACAGTAGCTCTTCTGTGGGATCGGACCACAGGGCTAGCCTTTGCTCCGCACACGCATTAATGAACCTTGGGAGCCCATGATCCTGTCGCCGGTTCACCGGCTGTCCTTCCTTGGACCACTTTTGGTAGTTACTGACCACTGCATACCAGGACCAGCCCACAAGAACTGTCGTGTTGGAGATGCTCTGACCCAGTCATCTAACCATCACAATTTGGCCCTTGTCAAAGTCGCTCAGATCCTTAGTTTCCCTTTTTTCCTGCTTCCAACACATCAACCTCAAGAACTGACATTTCACTTGCTGCCTAATATATCCCACAACCTTTATAGGTGGCATTGTAACGAGATAATCAGTGTTATTCACCTACCTGTCAGTGGTTTTAATGTTTTGGCTGATCGGTGTAAATACAAGAGATGATTGTCCCAGAGGGTGGAATCTTTGTTGTTTAGGGCTCGACAGTGCTTTTTTGAAGATGGTTATAAGGCCGTGCGTATGCTGCCCGATTATATCAAGCAGCAAGTGGCTCACAGTGCTATCCCTGCAGTACGGGACCAACAGGGAGCACTATATACGAGTACTATTGACGTAAATGATACCTATAGAGAGTTCTACGAGACATAGAAAGATGGGCACTCCTTCATCTCTCTTTGTGGGCTAAAGTTAATGTATTAAAGATGAATGTAGTCCCTAAGTTCAGCTACATTTTGCAATCACTGCCAGTGACAGTCCTGGTGAAATATTTCCGCAGGTTTAATCAGCTGTGTGGCCTTTTTCTTTGGAATGGTAAATGAACTAGGATGCACCATTAAAAAAAAAAAAAAAACAACTCTAAAATAGGGTGGATCAGGGAAGCTTAAGGATACCGAACCTACTTCTGTACCATTATGCCTTTTGCCTGCAGCACTTGACAGTGGTCTCTCCCTCCAGAGCGGGCACCCCTGTAGTTCAGTGTAGAAGCACATGCTTGCCCCGCTCTTCCCCTGGTTGCCTGTCTTTCTCCCTCTCTGCCCCCAAGTGCTCAGTCTCATCCCGTACTCTCATGCCTTAAGGGAGTTCAGAAGAAGACTGCAAAGATTCTCAGTGTTGACCCCTTCCTGAACACAACCTCTAGCATATGGTAAAATCCCGGCCTATGTATTGGTAAATCCTTCTTTTTTTTTCGTTTTTTTTTTTGGAGAGAATTGGTGCAGAAGGGTATCGAAGTGCTCCATGACCTTTACATAAAGCAGGACCTCAGATCCTTTGACTTACAGGCCGAATTTAAGTTGCACAAACAACAATACTGGCGGTACGTCCAAATTCATAGTTTGCTGAAATCAATTTTTAAAACCCCCTCAGCCCCCAAAATGCAGAGATTCCCTCTTTCATAATCTCGAGCTACGGTAGGGGTCATGAAGCATCACTTTACTACTCTATGCTGTTACAGAAACATAGCGCTATCTGGTCCCTGAAAACTGTATAGGAAACAGTTCGGCATTACAGTTACAGAGAAAGAATGGTTTGACATCCTACGTAATTCAACGTGCATGCCATGTAACATTCGTGCTAGGTTAATTCAATTTAAAGTGATTAACAATGTGTTGGATGCCATCTAGATTGTATAGGGTTAAGCTTAAAGATGACCCCGGGTGCTGCAAGTGCCCTGACGAAGGCACGTTAACTCATGTCCTGTGGTATTGCCCCAAAGTACAGGACTTCTGGACATCGGTTCATGATTGTATCCAGAGAATTATCAGTCAGGAAGTTCCTGTCTGCATTTGTTTATTTCTGTCGGGGGACCCGTCCATCCCGAAAGACACAGTGCCTTCTAGCTATACTGCATGGGTCCAGACTGTTACCATGCTGGGTTGGAGACTGCTTGTCCAGCTATGGAAGTCAGCCCACGCACCATCAGTCACTGACTGGCATAATCTGCTTGCTAGGTCAGTGGCAGATGACTGGGTATCCTTCTGTCTGCTTGGCAGGGTAACACCATACTATTCGAAATGGGATAGATTTCTTCTCTACATCAGTGGCCCTTAAAGACAAATTCATGGCTTGGCGTGCATTTGCTCAGCCTCTTTTCGATTCGTATTTTACTTGTAATTTAATTCTTCTTTTTCACTAATGTCTTAGTCCTCTGTTTTAAGTTGTATATGTATATATTATCCTTTTCTCGTTTTATGTCCGTTTATAGTCCTATGTCTTTCAAAAATTGTATAAAATGTCAATCACAGAAGATGTATTTCAGCTGTCTTCCTTGTAAAAATATTGTCAGGTACCTCCTGATACAATATTATGATATTTTAATGCCAATTTGGTATGTATGGTGATTTCTCAAATATCACAATATCAAAAATATCACAATTCTGTATTGCAATTTCAAAGGCTCATCCCCTCTTATCTATAGTAAAATGTGAAAACAGCAGTGATCTAAAAAAAAGTATTTAAAAATGCATTTATTTGAAGACCCACATGTTAGAAAAGTGTAAATCATGAGTGCTTCCCAGAGTAAATATTCACATATTCAGAGATGTAGAAGTCATTACATCAAACCTCTTCACAACATCTGTTCATTGTGCTTCAACATCGTGATTGTGTGGAAATGCCACGATATCAGAATCATCACAGTGTAGTGTACTGAAACACCCACCCCGCCAACCTATCCCCCCCTTTGTCATACAGTAACCCAGCCTTTTCACGTTTTCTTTTAGACATATGCAGCTTTATAGTTTTATGCTATCTTCTTTTGTGATGAGAATTGCATTGTGAACATTAAGACACAATTTTATTTTTTTTGTGCATCCCTTTGTGTGCCTCCGTCAGGCTTTATGTGCGTAACTTTTGGAGTCAGGAGAGGCGTCTGTCCACCGCCACCCTGGAGCGAATGCAGATGGTTCTCCATTCCCTGTATTCCTGTCACATCGAGAGGAGTTTCCTCAGCCTGGCCACCAACGTGCTGCTGGAGATGACCAGCCAGAGTCCAGACTTCACACGCAACATGTTTGACTACCCACTGTCTGAATGCACGTTCCAGGTTTGTGACTAGACATCCACAACGCTCCATCTCTGTCGGGATGTTATGCATTATATGCAGATGAATTAATATTTACATATGAAGTAATATTCAAATTATATTATTATTTTTATTAATAATGTTATGTATTAATATCAATATAATGTTAGCATATTTATATATTATAATATATCAAGTCAATCAAGTTGCATTTTATAGAGCGCTAATAGAATATAATATAATATATGATATATAATATATTAATATTAATCTATAATATGCTATTAATTAATATTTTTGTGAATAAGTGGAAAGAGTAAATGTGTGGTTTTCAGGGGATGGAAAAAGAATTTTTCAGATCCATTACAAGTGCGTTTCTCAGCAGGCTGTCTATGTACATGTGACTTTTTGTCTGTCTTGTGGTTTGAATGAGAACTGCAGATCTGTGTGGCGATGTGTAAACGTGAGCCACTCTTCATCATGACACGCAGCCCAGTCTGTTTGGTGTCATTGACGCAGGCCTGTTAGATAAAGGCACATCAGCAACACTAGCCAACGGAGCCACGACTGGCACAGGAAATCTCTTTGTTGCTGTCGATGGTTAAACCTTCCTTGTTTCCATGAGCTGGAGTTAATTGATTAATTATTGTCAGTTTTTCAATAGAATGGGTTAATTAATGGGTTAGAGCATCTGATGTGTCTTTTTTGAAGCTGTGAGGCAAGTGGAACAATGTTTTGTTCCAGTTTCTTATAGACATCTGCTGATTGTTTATTTAGTCTGCGGCTGAACTCTCATGAGCGTACACCACAACCCCAAGAGGCCGGAATTGAATCCCAAGAAGGAGATAAAGGATTCAGAGCTTTTTACACCCCTGATAAATAGTTGAACCTATCAACACAACTTCACTTTGGTCACCTATAAGATACATTTTGATATTTTCTCACCGTCCAGGATTATCTGATTGACTCCAACTGGCGCCTCAGGAGCACGGTGATGACGCCCATGTTTGTGGAAACTCAGAGTTCTGCGGGTCCGGAGAGCCAGGCGGCGTCTCAGCCGGGGCCTGTCAAGGGTCAGCTGAGGGCCACACAGACTTCCCTGGAGTTCAGCCAAACTCAAACAACAGGTACGGCTCAGTGTTCAGCCACAGAATCAAACCCAACATGAAATAAGGGTAAAACTGCAGCAGAATTATGCAACTTATTTCTGCCCAGACTTGAGAACATTTCACTGCCTGTGTATCTCATGTTACAGATATACACACAACATATCTGTTGGTCATCTATTTACAAGGCTCAGCGTTTTTGGTTTTTATTTTTCAAAGCCATCCAGCATGCTGAATTTCGCCACAAGAGGACACCATTATATAATCTCACGCAAACAGGAACAATTCTTGGATCCGTGGAAACATAAAATCCGGGTGAAAATTTCATTTAATTTTTAACATGTGCCTGCACATTGTTTTTAATGACAATAAATTGAATTGAATTGAAAATCAGTTTAAAAATCTGGGTATTTTTCGGTGAAAATCGGTAAAAACCGAAAACGCTGAGCCTTGTCTATTTAAAACCACTGTGAGAAACAAGTACTTAGACAATCTCTGCTTGTGTAGATGTGAAATTGCAAAAAGCCTTGTATTAAAATGTTGTGTAATGTCTTGAACTCGTGAGAATCAGGAAATGTTTAATTTTCCGCTCCCTTTTGAGCTTCGACTTGTAGTCACTGGCCAAATAATAAACTGCTGTTATATGCCACAGTGCTTTAGCACTGAGGTACTCAACATTGATAACCTCAATGCTAAAGCCACGTTCTTGACATGGGTATTGAATGTGCTAACTATTTTCTTTTGTAAAATAATGAATCTCGTAGTTGCTAAGCAACATGTATTAAACATTATTTACATCGCTTTATGTCTGGGCACCAAGTTTTGAATCAGAATAAAGCTGTGAGGTAACCAACAGTTCAGTTTTTTTACTTTGTTCTTTGAGATGCACAATTGTCTTGTTATCCTCGTAATATTTCAATTTATTTATTTTAATTGATAAAGAGTTTACCCCCCCCCCAGGTGGCCGTACGTCATATAACTGGCTGACTGGCAGCAGCGTGGACACATTATCAGAGTACACGCTGGGCTCTGAAGCTGCGTCCTCCTTGTTGGCGCTGGGTAAGAAAGCAGAGAGGCAGTCGGTGGTAAGACGGCCCGTGGGAGAAGGCTTTGGCACCAGACGACTGGCAGCGGATGAGGGGAACAGTCGCAGCAGAGGTTTGTCTGAGAGAGAATGCAGCCCGTGTAATCTGTGACAACTAATCTATATCTTAACATCTATTTATAGACTACTCTCTATCTGCCAACTGTGTTTTTATTTGTTTTTATTTATTTTTATTTTCTCTCTGCTGTTACTATTGTCTTGTATACTGTTAAGACTCGTCTTATGATCACCCTTAATCCAAATGTGTCTGTCTCTTGATGTTGTCTAGTAGGCCCTGTTAAATTGTTCCTTCCATCTCTGTAATCCATGTGTGATGTCATGGCCTGTATTTGTGTTAAAGGAAAATAAAAACTACTGATCATAAAAAAGAAAAAAAACAAGTAAATGAGGTTTCAGGTAGGACAAGAATTAAAATGTCCGTCCAGTGTTGACTTCAGTCACACATTTATCACCTTCTTAAAGTCGAAGTCCTTTTATGGGAAATGACTTACTAACTGTAGACTCAGGCAGAGGGTAAAACTTCAGTTTGAAAAGCTGGTGGTAAATTTAGTCATCTACTTTCTGCTTCTTATTAACTCATCTGCTTCCTCCAGCATAGCCATATGTTCCTCTCACATTCTGTCTCCCACCTTCTCCCCCATGATTTGTATTTCATAAGATCTGCTGCTACCATTGTGGTATTTTATCTTTTACATCTTACTTATTGCACTATTTCTTTGAGGTTTTGAAAGGTGCATTCAAATGAAATGTATTATTATTACTTACTACTCTCTGTGTCAATTTGCTGACAGCTGAAAGCGAGCGACGTGCCGACATCTTGAGATTACGACGCCGATTTCTCAAGGACCAGGAGAAAGTCAGCTTGAGTTTTGCACAGAAAGAGATCCGCGAACAGAGGCAGAAAAGGGTGAGAAATACAACTATACAAGACGAGGAATACTCGAACGTTTAGCTTCATGGTTGAGGAAGAGGTTTCATCACCATGGTGTGTCGGCTGTCTCTTCTAACTGATTCGATCTGCTACTGTGTCTCAAACCATGAATGGCGGCGTTGGGTGTGTCCCACAGGAAGAAAGAACAGATCAGAGGTTGAGGAAAGAAGCCCAGGTGACTTTGTACCGCCAGTACCGAGTCGGAGACTTCCCAGACATCCAGATCCCACACAGCAGCCTCATCGCTCCGCTACAAGCCCTAGCACAGGTTAGACCCCCGTCTGTGTCCTGCTTACAGGAAGCTGCTTTTGTACCATGTGGTCTCCAGGCTGTTGCCTCAATGATGTCTCTCCAAGTCCCAGCAGCATGTATTTTTGTAAAGGGATGTGATTGAATTTCAAACCTAATCTTTTTAAAATGTTGAATTACATTTGTGACACATTGGAAGACCAGAAAAAGACTGGATATTATTAAAGGATGGTTTTTTTCTTTTCTTGTTCTTCCAGAAAGACCCAATCCTGTCCAAGCAGCTATTCAGCTCCCTGTTTACCGGCATCCTGCAGGAAATGGAGGCTCACAGATCCCCCAGAGAGAGCCAGAGGATCAAGGAGGAGCTGCGGAGGGACTTGAACACTTTCCTGAGCAAGAGTACTCTCTGCTTCCCACCATTTGTGGCATGTGTGCAGGTTTGACACTCACCAGCTATTTTAAATATTCTTCCCAGCTGATGCCATAGGAATGCAGGGGGGGTTTTGTATCTCACGTTTGTAAATCTGCATTGTTATGCAGTGATAGTGTAAGTCTTAAAAGGAAAAAAAAAGAAACGATCGTGATTTTCAATATTTTTTTCAACATTATTTATATATATGTGTGTGTGTGTGTGTGTGTGTGTAACCATGATTGTTTCTTTTTAAAGAACTTGCCGATGGAATCGCAAAGATTGAAATTGCATAAAAACCCAGAATACAAAATATTAATAAATAGTAACTGAAATTTTTGTAAATACTGGAAAAAGTATGCTGAAAATTTTACCTGAAATGCATTGGGCCCAGGGTAAGGAGGAGTCTTTCCTTTACATGGGTGGCTAGTATTGTGCCTGTGGTTTTGGCAGGACATGAGCTACCAGCATAAGGAGCTGCTCCATCTCCATCCAGCGGCCATAAGTTCCAGTTGCCTGGCGAGTCTTCAGCAGCCCTCCGGCATCCTGCTGTTGGAGGAGGGCTTGGTGCTTGCCGGCTGTCTTGATGAGCCCCCTGCCAAACGGCCACGAGGACGCCAGGACCTCGCCCCAGACACCGAGAAATGGATCCACCTCGCAAAGTATGACTGTGCTATCTCCTCTGGCAGGGCTGTAGCTGTGCCAATGCCTCGGTTGGCATCCAAACATGTCTCATTACAGAATGAATGACCAGTGTTTCTGATCTGAACATTACATGTCGTCTGTACGTATGGGCAGACATAATAGGTGACAACTTAACCAAAAAAAAAGTGTAGCAAAAAAGAATGACAGTTTTCTGTCATGTTCCTTTGACTTCTGTGATATCATGAAGAGAGTAGACTAATGCTGGGTTTCCCGAATGTCAACTTGTTTACATTCACCGCGGCGTATCTACACGTCTCCCTACGTGAAACAAACTGAAATGACTAAACAGTTTTGGCTGGACTGGCCAGTGGGGCCGGCCCTACAAACACGACTGTGCCTGACTGGCTAGACGGGTTTCCGTTGCACTTCTGCACAAAATAGAAGCAATTTTTAACCGTCGACAAAACAAAACTTCAAATGGTCTGTGTTTCCATTGAGTGATGTGCGATTAATGCTAGGGTTTCTCCTCTCACAATAGTCTCCAAGACCTTAAATGTTAGCACAGTGATTCCAGTTGCATGTACCACAATATCTGTGGTTCTGTTTAACTGAAGGCAACGAAGGGCGTGTGATGCAGGCAATGATGGAAAGGCCAATCCCTTACACCTGGCAGCGCCCCAGTTATCAGAGTTTTATGGGAGGTCATTGTCCGCAGTGATTTTACAGAGGTCCTGTGGATCCAAAACTTCAAAATGACCTGCTTAACATTTGATGAGTTATGCAGAAATAGGACCCTTCGTGACGCCTGCCGTATCATGCTTGAGGGCGCAAGTTCCAGTGGGGAAGTGCATAGCCATCGCTCTCTCTTTATAACAGAGGTGTCAAACTCCAGGCCTCGAGGGCCGCAGTGTCTGCAGGTATTTGTTAAAACCGTGCGCTACACCACCTGATTTAACTAATTAGCTCACCTCCTGGATCAAGGAGGGAAAGGACCTAGTTTAATCAGGTGGTGTAGCGCACGGTTGCAACAAATACCTGCAGACACTGCGGCCCTCGAGGCCTGGAGTTTGACACCCCTGCTTTATAAGGTGCCACGCCATATCTGACAACCCATTATCCTGAAACCCCAATAGTACAAAAGATGTCCTGTTGGACCGAATGGCCATTTGTCCAACAGACCATTATCCCAAAATCAAACAACCACTGCTGTAAAAATATACACTCTCCATTGTGAATTATTGATCTGAAATGGCCAGAGATAAATGCAAGACATTTGATATTTCTGGCCAGAGATAAATACAAGAAGTTTGATATTTCTGGTGAAGTAGAGATGACATTCTCACAAGAGCTTTTAATGGTACACCACCTATTCACACGAATTGGCATAAAATGGTATCTTTGCATTTGCATGTCAGAATGCACTAAGATATTGAGGGCAAAATACTCTAGGGAGAGTGTGTATTTTTGGAACAACAGGCCTTCGGAGCAGTGGGCTTTTATTTTTGGGGTAACGAGTGTTTGAACGAATGGGCTTTTGGTCCAGTGGGATATTTTTCAGACTGTTGGGATTTCAGAACAATGGGCAGTCCCCCTGTAGGTGTGGCTACCTTGACTTAAATGCTAAAAATATGATGTCCGGGTAGCGTAGCGGTCTATTCCATTGCCTACCAACGTGAGGATCGCCGGTTCGAATCCCTGGTGTTACCTCCGTCTTGGTCAGGCGTCCCTACAGACACAATTGGCTGTGTCTGCGCGTGGGAAGCCGGATGTGGGTATGTGTCCTGGTCGCTGCACTAGCGCCTCCTCTGGTCGGTCGGGGCACCTGTTCAGGGGGGAGGGGGAGCTGGGGGGAATAGCGTGATCCTCCCACACGCTACGTCCCCCTGATTACTGTTGGACTTTTCATTAATGATGGTGTTCGTGTCCTCTGTCCCAGGCTGTACAGGTCACTGGAGGATTACGATGTTGTCCGTGGAATCTTTGGCGGGAAAATCGGGACCAAGGAGATAACCTGCAGAGCACTACAGTCTGAGGCTAACAGTGACTTTGCTGAGGCTGTGAAACTTTACAATGAGGTAAAGCCTTGATTGATTAGCCACCGCACTAAAACTCGCATGAGAGGTTGGGGGCAGAAGCATATTTGCACCTTTAAGGGAATACGTGTATGATTTCACCTTCACTTTTACTTTTACTCTGGTTTTTGCCACCTGTACACACTGAGCTGCACCTTGAATCTTGCACAACACACAAAATTAATGGTTAAACTGTGTTTGATTTGGGGCGTCCAGGTAGCATAGCGGTCTAGTCCGTTGCCTACCAACGGGGAGAGCGGTACGCACTTATGGAAGAGTTTCACTGCAACACTCATCATCATCATCACTGCAACACAGTACAATCTCACACTATGGCATGAAAATTGATAAATCATAAATATGGGCGTCCGGGTAGTGTTGCAGTCTATTCCGTTGCCTACCAACATGGGGATCCACTGTTCAAATCCCCGTGTTACCTCCGGCTTGGTCGGGCGTCCCTACGGACACAATTGGATGTGTCTGCAGGTGGGAAGCCGGATGCGGGTATGTGTCCTGATCGCTGCAATAGTGCCTCCTCTGGTTGGTCGGGGCGCCTGTTCGGGGGGAGGGGGAACCGGGGGGCAATAGCGTGAACCTCCAACGCACTAAGTCCCCCTGGTGAAACTCCTCACTGTCAGGTGAAAAAAAGCGGCCGGTGACTCCACATGTATCAGAGGAGGCATGTGGTAGTCTGCAGCCCTCCCTGGATCAGCGACCAGGACGGCTCGAAAGAGTGGGGTAATTGGCCAGGTACAACTGGGGAGTAAAAGGGGGCAAATCAAAAAAATAATAATAAAAATAATGGTGCTGGATTGTGTTTTTGAAATGACAGATGTCATGCTAAAACAAGCTTTTGTAGTTACCTTCTCCTTGACTGAAGCGGTTCAGAAAATAGTCCTTGAAAGCAGAGCACTGGTCTCATGAGTGACGGCAGTGTGAATGGAAATATGTATCTGAGGGTCTAATGGGCCGACTTAAATGAGCAAAATCAAACCAGCAAAGCACCCCAAGTGTTGAATTTGGTGAGGTGCAGTTTTGTGGCGGTGTACTCAGCTGTTAGTCCGTTCTGACAGGCTCTGAACACAGAGGACTGGGGCGACGGGGAGCCCACCGACTCCGAGAAGGACTTCTGGGAGGTAGCCGCCATGGAGGCCTACAGCCACCTCACCGAGTGGAAGTCTCTGCAGTACTACTCCATCGTCAACATAGACAAGACCTCGCCACCCGACCTGGAGAAGATGTGGTCAGATCCCCTCTACCAGGTAGGACAAAAGTTGTCTCCGTGTTGCGTGTCCTACATTGTGTGTCCATACTTAAACACCCACGACAAAGTTTTACCACATTTATGTGTTTTCTTTTAGGTTACGTGTGCCCCTCGTCTTCATGTGTGTAATTAATATGTTTCAGTGTTTACAGCTTTTGTGGTAAGATGTTTCATACAAACATTGAATTAGTCCAAAAATTGTGCTACATAAAAAGAAAATAGAAAATTTTATAATTTGAAACGTTGCACAAGCAGGGGCGTGCGCAGGAATTGGAAATAAACCTCTCATGGGGGGGCGGGGTGCAAACAAACTATGTTAAACCATGGCATATTTAACATTTCTTTAGTAAGTACTCACATTTTAAACTAAAGTCTATGTAGTACATTGGTATTTTTTAGCATTATTAATAGAATTTGTATACTAACGCCATCTGCTGGGTGGGTTAGATAGAGAATTGCCTATAACCTGGTTTATTTGTTGGGAACGTTGCGTGAGTTAGGCCTATTTTGTGTTATATAATGCATCAGATCAGTTTGCGTTTAAAGTTTTTTTCTCCTTTTTTCCATGATTGCTGCCAATCATGGGGCTCGCCACAATGAGCGCACGCCCCTGTGCACAAGTACATGTAATAGAAATATTATTGGAGAATAGAATAAAGATTTGTTAAAAAAAAAGACAAAGATGAACCAGTTAAGATGAAGAAACAGCTGATCCAGATGATTAAAATCTATTTACTTTTCACTTTTACTGCGGCGAATGTGTCCCATTGCCCGTTGGGCACAAAAGCAAAAACCACCTAAAGGAAGCACAGACACTTCTTTGGGATATTTGTATTTTTCTTTTCCAAATTTAGTGTTTCCTTTCAGCCTTTTCCTATTCAAAACATCAAATTTTGCATAAGCTGGCTTGATGGGACCCCCCCTCGCAACTTAAGTCTACGTGTATGGAAATTAGGACGCCAACGGGTTAAGACGCCAGCCGTGTACTTGGTTTCATTAGCTAGTCTCCATGCTGTCCTCTGCTGGTAGGAAATGTACCTGCCCCACATGCTGCGCAGCATGCTGAAGCAGCTGCAGCTCGGCGAGCGGGACCAGACGCTGCTCAGCTTCCTGGACAAGTCCATGAGGACGGAGGACCGCAAGAGACTGCTGGAGAGTCACTACAGCCAGGAGCTCAGCCTGCTCTACATCCTGCAGGAGGACTACGACCGCGCCAAGTACTATGCCAACAACGCCATGCAGCTCTTCATGCAGGTCCGCCTCCGTAGCTCTGTTTACTTGTTTGTTTGTTTGTGTGTTTACAAGGGACAATACTCACAATAATGATGATAGACTTTATTTAGATGGCACTTTTCAAAACTTGTTACATAGCACTTTACGCAAAAGTAATTAGAGAGTAAAATGAAAAACAATTTGGAAAAAATAAAATATGAATATAATAGAGTAAAAAGATGGTAGTAAAATAGTAACAACAAGCACAATCGGAAAAACAGGAGTATGGATGTCCAGGTAGCGTAGCGGTCTATTCCACTGCCTACCAACACGGGGATCGCAAGTTTGAATCCCCGTGTTACCTCTGGCTTGTTCCGGTGTCCCTACAGACACAATTGGCTGTGTCTGTGGGTGGGAAGCCGGATGTGGGTATGTGTCCTTGTTGCTGAACCTAGCGCCTCCTCTGGTCAGCTGGGGCGCCTGTTCGGGGGGAGAGGGAACTGGGGGCAATAGCGTCACCCTCCCACGCGCTACGTCCCCCTGGTGAAACTCCTCACTGTCAGGTGAAAAGAATCGGCTGGTGACTCCACATGTATCGGAGGAGGCATGTGGTAGTCTGCAGCCCTCCCTGGATCAGCAGAGGGGGTGGAGCAGTGACCGGGGCGACTCAGAGGAGTGGGGTAATTGGACAGGTGCAATTGGGGAGAAAAAGGTGGAAAAAATAAAAACAGGAATACATTTTATTAAAAACCCAGTGTTAAAAATTGAGTCCTTACACGCCTATTTAAAACGTAGTACAGATTGTGCTAACCCGAGCTCTTTGAGAAGTGGGTTTCATAGTTTTTAGGGGGCCTCACGGCGAATACCCGATCCCCTTGAGTTGTGAAAGTGGATCTGAGAACAGCTAAAGGAGATTCAGGCTACAGTTCAGGTCCACGTGGGGCTGAAAGGTGTGTAATGTGAAGTGGGGCCTGGTCAGGACTTGCTTCAGAGTGATGAAGAAAATGTCAGAATCGATGCTAAACTTTATAGGCAGCCAGTGCCTGGATGCCAGGACAGGGTGATATGCTGCTTTTTCTTTTTACCCATCAGCACTTCGGACAAACCGGATGTGTGAAACGGGCCTCTGAGTAAGCTAATTTCCCACTTGGTACAACTGACACTGACAGTTGCACTGACAATGTTCGGTGTAAACATAGCTGGAGTGAATGTCCAATACTGGTCCCCTCATGGGCATTAAGAGTCCATGTAAGCATTAGAATTTACATTTAAGTTAAGAATATAATCAATCAGGGAACATGAATCTGACCAATAATATCAGCCCGGATGTAACTGCAGTAGAAAAGATGTCAAAATCTGATATTTGTTTAAATTTTCTGCCAAGAATTCCAGAAATTTCTATTTTTACTTGAAAATGCAGTTTGACCAGTAGACGTCCTGCAGTATCTGATAGAGCGGTCGTCTCCTGATGTTTTCTGCTTGTTCATCTTAGTACAGATAAGTCGAGACACAAATGATTCAGACATGGAGGGGACCGGCTTTCCCGCCGGCTCCTCTGCTCTGTAGAAATGGAGCGGGACTGAATGCACACATCCCACTGACACAGATGTGCATTTCTATCGCCATTCTTACACGGTAACTTGAAGTCAACGGAGGCGAGAGGTTCGCCAGACTGTGTGAAGTGTAAATTGAGTTATATCACCAACGCCACTCTCTCCTTGCCATCTCCACCCGTAGAACTACTCCAGCGTGGATTCGCTGATGATACAAAGTCGCTTAACCATCCTGCAGTCGGTGCAGGCCTTGACTGAGATCCAGGACTTTCTCCAGTTCATCGGAGGAGATGGTGAGTCACACCAGTATGACATATCTAACAACAGCACGTTTTCATAATTCTGCTGATAATTTCTGTTTGTATCAGGAAAACAGTCATACACTCTTCACCTCAAGTACAAAAACAAATACAGAATAAAAACAAGCATTTAAGTAACATGTTACCTCAGCAGTCCAATGTTCACCACCCATTTTCACACTTACCTACCAAATATAATTCACCCCCCCCCCCTTTTCCTCCCCAATTGTACTTGGCCATTTTCTGAGCTGTCCCGGTCTCTGCTCCGCCCCCTCTGCCAATCCGTGGAGGGCTGCAGACTACCACATGCCTCCTCCCATACATGTGGAGTCACCAGCCGCCTCTTTTCACCTGACAGGAGTTTCACCAGGGGGACGTAGTGCCTGGGAGGATCATGCTTTTCTCCCCAGTTCCCCCTCCCCCCTGAACAGGCGCCCGACCGACCACAGGAGGCGCTAGTGCAGCGACCCTAAACACTCCTTATGTCCTTAGCGCACGGTGTGCTAAATCCTCATGTTGAGCGAGGTTATAACCTGACTTTTGTGTGTACTAATACTGATCATTTGGCTCTTGTTTCTGATAATACACTCTTATTTTCATGAGGCAAATGATAAACCATCAAATTATTGAGTTGTGCATAATTTGCCGCTAATTCAAGTTTGAAATGAGATTGTTTGCCTCTTTCTAAAGAAGTACACTCCAACTTGCCTAAACCTTTTAGTTCATGTGGAAAATACCCTAGTTTATCGACATGCCTTGATAATTCGCTCCAATTTAAGCCCAAAAAATAATCTGGATAACACTGACAGATTCAGATGTTTCCATTTGTGAAATATTTACACGTGATCGGGAACTTTCATTACTTCCGAATATTCTCCTGAACAAATCTTGACTCCCAAAATACCTTCATGACCACTGCACTTCTGGTGTGAAAGTCTGTCTGAGCAACTGGTGGAGAAACCGGTATCCTGTTTCTTCACTGAGGCCTATTGATTTAAACACTTCACTCACCTGTAGTTTATGAATTTAACATGTGTATTTGTTCTGTCAGTACATGGTTGGCAGTGGGACACATCTTCCCACATTTTGTCCTGTGATGTTTTTTTCTCTCTAGTGTGTCTGACCTCTCTGAAGAAGCTCATCCGATCATGGTCAGACCGGTACCCTGATGCCAAAGCCGATCCGATGAACGTATGGGATGATATTATTACATCGAGGTAAGAGGGAAACGGTTCGATTTAAAACCATTCCACATTATGCCTACACGTATTTCTACTTAGTAAAAGATCTCGGGGCACACTTCCATCTCCAAACATTTAGTTACACTCCAGAACTGACACGGTGGTGCAGTGGTTAGTGCTGTCGCCTCACATAAAGAAGGTCCTGAGTTCAAACCCCAGGGTTGTCCAACCTTGGGGGTCATCCCAGGTCCTTTGTGTGTGGAGTTTGCATGTTCTCCGCGTGTCTGTGGTGGGTTTCCTCTAGGTGCTTCAGTTTCCCCCACCATCAAAAAGACATGCATGTTAGGGTTAATACTCCTGTCTGTGCCCCTGACCGAGGCATGGCAAGACGAACTGGAGTTGGTCCCCGGGTGCTGCATGGCGGCTGCCCACTACTCATGGCTACACAACTAGGTTGGGTTAAATGTAGAAGAAGAATTGCCCCACGGGGCTCAATAAAAGCAGTAAAAAAAAGCACATTGTTCTGGTTGACTTTTTAGGAGATTGGAGTCTGATGATGTGTAGATATGATATGACGTACATAACACTGAACCAACGTTTTTCTACTGAGAGGAAGTGCGGAAAAGCAAGCGAGGTGTCTTTGTTGTGGCCTCAGAAGTGTGTTTTTCTGTGGTTCAGGTGTTTCTTCTTAGACAAGATCAGAGAGATGCTGTCGAGCAGTGCCTCCAATGACAGTATGGAGGTGGACGGCTCAGAAGACCAGGGAAGCGACGTTGACACAGTCATAAGCAACTGCAAGTTTAACATGAAGTTAACCATGGCCGACAGTGCATGGAAACAGGTGATCTGATGTCCTCAGGGTTTTCGACAACCTGTGTTGCAATTTTTAGGTGTACTGCATAAGTTTGAGCCTTTTTTCGGTTATTTCTCCGTGGTAGCAGTCATCTTTGAATGATTCCTATTTCAGAGTAACTTCCCAGTTGCCAACAAGCTGCTGAAGGAGCTTCACCGGCAGGCCAAAACCGAGAGAGGCCGGCTGCTTCGGTGGGTGCACAGTTTCAGCCGGTATAGCCAGAAACGCAGCCTGTCTCTGGGTCCTGTGGAGCAGATCACCGCCATACTGAAGACCGTCCCCCTGCTGGGTGAGCTGCAGAAATGTGGCCTCAGTGCAGCCCAAGTCCTCAAAATCCCTCCCCAGAAAATGTTGTTGAACTGCTTTTTTTTTTTTTTTTTTTCTGGATCTGTAATTGTGTTTGTAAATCATGCTTACCTGTTAGAATCTAATTAACTTCACTGGTCATGTCTGGCTGAAGCTCGTATGTGTGGTGGAAAGCAGTATGTAGTAAGTGGCTTCAGTGTAAAGATTCCACATAGACACATTACCAAGCATATCCAACATGTATATATCCATACACAATACCACCAGGACAATAACTGTGTGCTCAAAAGTATATGTTTAAATTAACTCATAGACCAACAAGCCTACAAACGTACAACACAAAATTAGGCCTTTACGAGGTTTGAAAATGGAAAATGCTCACTATGCTACGTTTGAATACTGTGTCTTGATGGCATGTGTGAGCCATCGGACCCTTGTTCAGGACTCGACATAGATTGCAGTTACATAAATCCAGTAAAGGCAAGCTTGCTGCCTGCTAAAGTGTTACAACTGACTCATCGGTTCTGCAGAAGACCTTCAGGCTGATTGTGAAGGTGCCTCGGCCAAAGCAGTAAGAGACCAAAAGATCCTGCAGGGAACCTGTTACCAAATCCTGGCCACCGCTTTGAGCAGGAGTCCCTCAGTCCTGGATGTTGTTGGGAGCGAGAAAGCAGAGAAAGTTCTGAGGCTCTCTGGAGCCTCCTTGCAGACTGCTGATTCTAAGGTACCATTGGAGTACAAACACACACGTGATTTCTCAGTCCTAGGAGTTACATGGCTGTGTGCACATGTTTGTGTAGGGATGTTGGCCTGGGAAAGAGGGAGACATCTCACCTTTTACTTCTTTGTCCATCAGGTGGCAGAAGCGGGGCTGCAGATGCGGGCGCTGACACTGTTGCGTGATGCTGCAAAGAAGGCCGACGAAGAGATCCAGTCTTACAATCATGAGTGTTTGGACATCAGCAGCATCACGGAGACCTACATGACTCTGGCCAACTTCTGTGACAAACTGCTGCAAGAAGAAGAGCAAAGCGATAACAGTCAGTAATGCAGCTCTGTGTTGGCAATGTGATCAGTATTGCAATACAAGTGTCATCTTTCAATATATTGTTATGGTACACCAAACACTGTAATATACTGCAATATTTTGTCAAAGTTTTAGAAAACTCTCATTAATTTGACACTCCCACAGTGCAAAGACATGTAGATCAGGTGAATCGGCCGTACTAAATTGTCCCTAGGTGTGAATCTGTTGGCCCTGTGATGGACTGGCAGCCTGTCCAGGGTGTCTCCCCGCCTGCCGCCTAGTAACTGCTGGGATAGGCTCCAGCATCTCGTGACCAGGATTGGGATAAGCAGCTTGGATAATGGATGGATGGAAATTTGAAACTTTAATATGCATAAAATACAATGTTGTGAAAGATTATATTGTTACTCTAAAGTGTATCAATGTTTTCTTCTTTGTATTTTTAATTTTTCCTCCTTTTTCATCACAATAGTACTTGGCCAATTACCCCACTCTTCCGAGCCGACCCGGTCACTGCTCCACCCCCTCTTCCAATCCGGGGAGGGCTGCAGACTACCACATGCCTCCTCCGATACATGTGGAGTCGCCAGCCGCTTCTTTTCACCTGACAGTGATGAGTTTCACCAGGGGAACGTAGCGCGTGGGAAGATCACGCTATTCCCCCAAGTTCCCCCTCCCCCCTGAACAGGCGCTCTGACCGATCAGAGGGGGCACTAGTGCAGTGATCAGGACACATACCCACATCCGGCTTCCCATCCACAGACACGGCCAATTGTGTCTGTAGGGACGCCCAACCAAGCTGGAGGTAACACGGGGATTCAGTCTGGCGATCCCCGTGTTGATAGGCAACGGAATAGACCGCCACGCCACCCGGACGCCCGTCTCAATGTTTTCTAGCAGTAACTGTGCCTCTATAAACTTCTGTTACACCTTGTTACACAGAAGAGCTCCAATATTAGTGTTTGTCAGGTTATAACAGCGTGCATGTTACACCGACACGTACGCCATCTTCGAGGTGTCTGCTGCAGGCTCTGTCCTCTCCAGCAGGTTGATTCCTGTGTGTCTTTGTTGTCTTCCAGTTAGCAAACTACCAGAGCTGACGGCGTTGCCCATGCATGTGGTGGAGAACATGCTGAAGGCCCTGAGGATGAGCTCCGAGGAGGCTCGCCTCAAGTTCCCACGACTGCTGCAGATCATTGAGCTGTACCCCTCAGAGTCTCTGGACATCATGACAAAAGAGGTGACAAAAGACCGCTTTAAGTTGAGCGTTGGCATTGAATTAGCAAAGAAGTAAAGCAAATCACAGTGCATGTGTTGTTTTTGCTGTATGGTCAGTTTAGTCCTAAATATTAGCAGGGTACTTTTTTCCCTTTACGTATGTTGCACTCATGCTGTATGTTGAGCATCTGTGAATACTGATTCATAAATGAGTAACAGGGCACTTACAAGCTCCTACAACACCCCTGTTAACATTAGAAAATGGTTTAAAAATATTAACCATCATGTAATTTTTAAATAGATAGTGCACGGTGGCCCGGTGGTTAGCGCTGTCGCCACACAGCAAGAAGGTCCTGGGTTCAAACCCCGGGGTCGTCCCAGGTCGTGCTCTGTGTGGAGTTTGCATGTTCTCCCCGTGTCTGGGGTGGGTTTTCTCCGTGTGCTCCGGTTTCCCCCACCATCAAAAAGACATGCATGTTAGGGTCAGTACTCCTGTCTGTGGCCCTGACCGAGGCAGGGCAAGATGAACTGGAGTTGGTCCCAGGGTGCTGCACGGCAGCTGCCCACTGCTCCTGGCTACACAGCTAGCTACACAGCTAGGATGGGTTAAATGCAGAGAGGAATTTCAAATGAATCAATTTCCTCATGGAAATCATTACATTCTAATCTTGTTTCCTAAAAGTACCGACTTGATGTGAAATGGGAATCCTCTCTCTTTCTGAGTAGATGATGTCAGTTCCCTGCTGGATGCTTATTGGTTGGATCAGTCAAATGGTGGCACTGCTGGACAAACCGGAAGCGGTGGCGGTACAGCATTCGATCAGGCAGCTCGCAGAGTGTTACCCGCAGGCGCTGGTCTACGCCCACATGATCAGCAGTGAGAGCTACCACTTTGAGGACTCGGCCACAGGACACCAGCAGCGAGGATTTGTGGAGAGGTAGCATCCTTACGTCATGCAGACCCCTAAAGCACCATGGAAATGTCATGTCCAGATAATGGACTCCAGACTCAGCCCTGTTTCAGTCTGATGTAAAAATGCACAAGGCTGTAAAATATATTATGGCGTTGGCTGTAGCCTTTAACTACAGCCGACGCTAATACTGACTCTTTAAAAAAAAAAAGACATGCATGTTAGGAGTTATACCCTGTCTGAGCCTCTGACCAGGGCAATGGGAAGAAATAACTGGAGTTGGTCCCCGGGTGCTGCACGGCAGCTGCCCACTGCTCCTAGCTATGCAGCTAGGATGGGTTAAATGCAATCCCCGTGTTACCTCCGGCTCGGTTGGGCGTCCCTACAGACACAATTGGCCGTGTCTGCGGGTGGGAAGCCGGATGTGGGTATGTGTCCTGGTCGCTACATTAGCGCCTCTTCTGGTCGGTCGGGGTGCCTGTTCAGGCGGGAGGGGGAACTGGGGGGAAGAGTGTGATCCTCCCACGTGCTACGTCCCCCTGGTGAAACTCCTCACTGTCAGGTGAAAAGAAGCGGCTGGCGACTCCACATGTATCGGAGGAGGCATGTGGTAGTCTTGGTAATTGGTCGGATATTGTTGAGGAGAAAAAGGGGGGGGGTCCCAAAAAAATGTTTTGTTTTTTTTTCACTTGAAGTCAAATCCCTGAGACAGAGCTGGGTCAATCAATGTGTATCAATAAATCAAAATGCCCAGATTTTGTTAAAAAATGATTGCCAGGCTTGGTAAAGGCACTAGGGCTAAGCTTTGTGAGTGAGATTTGATTTGGACTCAGTGGTTCTGGTTCCATGTCATCTCACTTTATAATGGCAAGAGGGAAAGGAAGAGTACAATAAAACTGTAAAGTGATGTGGCTTAAGTTGTCAGTAATATTATTATTATAAGATTATTATGTTATTATTATTATTATAAGATTATTATGTTATATTATTATAAGATTATTATGTTATTATTATTATTATAAGATTATTGTGTTATTATTATATTATTATTATAAGGTCCTGGGTTCGAGCCCCGGGGTAGTCCAACCTTGGGGGTCGTCCCGGGTCGTCCTCTGTGTGGAGTTGGTATGTTCTCCCCGTGTCTGCGTGGATTTCCTCCGGGGGCTCCGGTTTCCTCCCGCAGTCCAAAGACATGTAGGTCAGGTGAATCGGCCGTACTAAATTATCCCTAGGTATGAGTGTGTGTGGGTGTGGGTGTGTGTGGGCCCTTTTGATGGCCTGGCAGCCTGTCCAGGGTGTCTCCCCGCCTGCCATCCAATTACTGCTGGGATAGGCTCCAGCATCCTCACGACCCTGAGAGCAGGATAAGCGGTTTGGATAATGGATGGATGGATGAATAATAGTATTATTGATTTTGTGTGTTTGTGTGTGCAGATTAAACGCCCTCCTGGACAAGTCGGGGGTTGTGAAGAAGTTTGTGGACGCTTTGCAGCAGCTTACAAACCCCGGCTTACTCTTCAAGGTAATGAGTTCTCTTTACCTGTCAGTCAATCAAAATAATAAAGATATTTTATTTGGAGCTCCCTCTGCTGTCCCTCCCTGGTCTGTGACCTCTCCTCCATTTTAAATCTGCGTTGCTTATTGTTTGACTGCCGCAGGACTGGTGGGACGATCTGAAAAACGAAATGGAGAAGGACGGTTTCAACAAGAAGACGATGAGCAGCATGTACAAAGAAATGCAGTCGTCTCTTGGGGATGCGAAAGCAGAGGGATTTGGAAAATTTCGCAAGGACTTTATCAAAGTAGGTATCTCAAGGGGGCGTCCAGGTAGCGTGGCGGTCTATTCCATTGCCTACCAACACGGGGATCAGCGGTTCGAATCCCTGTGTTACCTCTGGCTTGGTCGGGTGTCCCTACAGACACAATTGGACATGTCTGCGGGTGGGAAGCCGGATGTGGGTATGTGTCCTGATCACTGCACTAGCGCCTCCTCTGGTTGGTCAGGGCGCCTGTTCAGGGGGGAGGGGGAACTGGAGGGAATAGCATGATCCTCCCACGCACTATACATCCCCCTGGTGAAACTCCTCACTGTCAGGTGAAAAGAAGCGGCTGGCGACTCCACATGTATCAGAGGAGGCATGTGGTAGTCTGCAGCCCTCCCCGGATCGGCAGAGGGGGTGGAGCAGAGACCGGGACGGCTCAGAAAAGTGGGGTGATTGGCCAATTACAATTGGGGAGAAAAAGGGGGGGGGGAATTAAAAATAATAATAATGAGGTATAAGGGGTCATAAGAAGTGCTATTTTATCCAGCAAGCAAGAACAGTCCCCATTGGCTGCTGTGATAAATGACTTGTTTGGTGTTTTGAGAGATTTTAGTAGCTCAGATAATGGCGCTCACATAGCATCTATTCAGTCATCCTTTTTGAGTTGATTAGCCATCAAAATAAAACCAACAACCTGAATTTCGTATTTGTTTGACACCCAGAGTGATATTACAGAGCTGAAAACACCATGTGATTAACCCACAACAAAGAAGTAAATACAACTATTCCCAGCTCAGCTATTCACGGTTTAATCGGCTTACCTCAATCAATTTTAGAAAAAAAATCTTTAATGAAAACCGGGACACGAGGTGCTATACTCCATTTGGGACTTCGGCGTGGTGTGGAAATAATTCAATTTAATAATATAATAATTATAATGTAATGATATTCAGTGTAGTACTGTAATTCACTGCAGATGTTCTTCTTTTTCCATTCGACAGCAATTTGCCAGAGATGTGGAGAGACTTCTGGGCCATCAAGGCACCACGCTGTTTGACAACAGAAAGGACAAGAACTTCCACAGGAAGGTGGATGAGCTGGTAGCTGACATGCGAGATTGGAGCCAGAAGAAGGAGCCCGGGAATCTGCAGGAATATTCTCCCTGGCTGAGCGGCTTTAAAGCCGACCCTTTCCAAAACGCACTCGAGGTCCCAGGTCAGCCGCCGCTGCTGCCGCCACACTCACACACAGAACGCCCGCTATTTATGTTATTATCATCATGATGATCATCGGGAAATCTACACAATATTGATAAAGGGGATATAAAAATTCTACACACCCTAGATAAAACGGCAGGTTTTTGTGATGTAAAAAAATGAAACCAAGATAAATCATGATCCGGTAAGTCATTGGTTTCAGTGTACCAAAAACATACCAAACCATGACTTTAAAACCGAGGTGCCTACCGAACCGTGGTCGTTGTCATGCTGAAAGGTGAAATTCCTCTTCCATCTTCAGCTTTTTAGCAGATGCCTGAAGGTTTTGCACCAACATCGACTGGTTGGAGCGTTTCATGATTCCCCCACCTTGACTGAAGCCTCAGTTCTGGGTGACAAAAAGCAGCCCCAAAGCATGATGCCGCCATGTCCTGTCCTGTTTTTGGGCCAAACATACCTTTTGGAATAATGGCCTTTGACCTGCGGTACGCTTGCTGCATTCAAAAAAAAGTTGCGATTTTTCCATCTCGGTGCGCTGTGGGTGCGCCCGAAAAAACAAGCGTGTCACAATGAATGCACGCCGCAATAGCATCGCTTTCAGTTTTGAGCACACTTGGCACGCATCTCCATTGAAAATGAATTTGTGTGCACAAAAGACGCAACATGTGAATGGCCCCTTAGTCTGCTATAGTCCTCACTGTCCTTAGATTTTCTCGACAACCGTTCCTTCACACACAATAGCCACCAAGACCGCTGGATCCCAGGATCCTCTTAAAACGTGTCCCTGTTATTTTCGTAGAAGCTGTTATTGCTGATGTATGTCTTCAGGTGAATCATCTCTCATCTCATCATCATTCGCTTCTTCAGGGTCAGGTCGCGGTGTCAGCAAGCTAAGTAGGGCACTCCAGATGTCCCTCTCCCCAGCAACGCCCTCCAGCTCCTCCTGGGGGATCCCAAGACTTTCCCAGGCCAAATTGGATATGTAGTCCCTCCAGCGAGTTCTGGGTCTAGCCCGGGGTCTCCTCCCAGTTGGACGTGCTCGGAAAACCTCCAAAGGAAGGTGCCTAGGAGGCATCCTGATCAGATGCCCGAACCACCTCAACTGGCTCCTTCTGACGCGCATGAGCAGCGGCTCTTCTCCGAGCTCCCTCCGGATGTCCGAGCTCCTCACCCTATGTCTGAGGCTGAGCCCAGACACCCTATGGAGAAAACTCATTTTCAGCCGGTTGTGTCCGCGATCTCACCCTTTTGGTCACTACCCAAAGCTCATGGCCATAGGTGAGGGTTGGAATGAAGACTGACCGGTAAATTGAGAGCTTTGCCTTCCAGCTCAACTCCCTCGTCACCCAAAGGATCCGGTACAACATCCACATTACTGCTGATGCTGCACCAATCCGCCTGTCAATCTCCTGCTTCATCCTATCATCATCATCAAGACCCCGAGATACTTGGAACTCCTTCACTTGAGGCAACAACTCATCCCCAACCCAGAGTGAGCAATCCACCATTTTCCTGTACAGAACCATGGCCTCAGACTTAGAGGTGCTGACTCTCATCCCGGCCATTACACACTCAGCTGCAAACCACCCCAGTGCGTGCTGGAGGTCGTGCTCTGATGAAGCCAACAAAACTACATCATCTGCGAAGAGCAGAGATGCAGTTCTGAGGTTCCCAAAACGGACACACTCCTCACCGTGGCTGCGCCTTGAGATCCTGTCCATGAATATCACAAACAGAATCGGAGACAAGGGACAACCTTGGCGGAGTCCGACACCCACCGAAAACATGTTTGTCTTTGTGCCGAGAATGTGGACACAGCTCTCACTTTGGTTATACAAGGACCGGATAGCTTGTAGCAACTGCCCTGGTACCCCATAGTCCTGCAGTACCCCCCACAGAGTACCCCAGGATACACGGTCATAAGCCTTCTTCAAGTCCTCAAAACACGTGTAGACCGGCTGATCAAACTCCCATGTCTCCCTCAGCTCTTCCGCAAGGGTAAAGAGTTGGTGAATCACATGACAATAAATTGAATGCACAGCAACTAAAGAGACAGTACACCTATTTTCCCCATCAGTTGCACTGTGGGTCTGGACGGTTTCATGCTCGTTTTCTCCATAACCATCTAGTGACCCCCAGAAATGAGCTCACAACCCCTAGGTTGAGAACCAGTGATTTAGATGACCAAATTATGTATCGTGATAGGACAATATCCATATTTCAGTACAGTTCATCAATGCAGTATTACCATTTCCAGTCTTCAGTTGTGGCGTACTAATGATCACATGAAAGAGACGAGGCCTGTCAGTATTTAACATTATTTTAATGATGTCTTGGAACACATTAAACAATCGCATTGTTTGCATTGACTCAAAAAGTGTGAAAGTATGTGTTCATTATATGGATATCCCGTTACCCTCCCAAAAAACAACAGAATTGTGTATCGCAGTATGACAACATACGAATTTCATTCTGATAAAATACATTTGAAAGCCTCTCAGTTTAGAGGCCTACCTGTGCTAAACAAGCGCTTCAGTGCCACCATAGGAAGAGTCAGCCCCTTATCGAACTCTTTTAACTGAATGAATCCTACTTTCTGTGCATTGCAAGAAATGGGGGACATTTTCAGTGTCCATATGGGCCAAGCCTTCATAGAGACTCAAAGCTTCAGTTCCTGCCCGAGGTGGTGGTGAATACCTGGAATCAAGTATTTCGTTTGATAATTTTTTTTCAGCTCAGCTCTAACTGTATAAATTTTCCCTTTGATATTTCGCTAAAAAATTGTTGATAAGGGGCTAAAAAGTCAAATTAAGTCCACTTTGATTTCAATTTTGTCAGACGATGAAATATGAACTAAGTGTAAAAGGGGGTGAATACTGTTTCAAGCCATATTTTGGCTCTTATCACTGATCAGAATCCTTTCTGTCTCCTAACAGGACAATACGATGGTGCGTCCAAACCTTTACCAGAGTATCATGCGAAAATAACTGGCTTCGATGAAAGGGTACACATTTCTCCTCCTCTGCTGCATCTGTTTTACATCATGTCTCTCCATTTCCACAGGATTTCAAGTCCCTGTGTAAGCGGGACACAGAAGTCTCAGTGTTGGTGTGTTGTCGCCCTGCAGGTGAAAGTCATGTCCTCCATCCGCCGTCCCAAATGTCTGATCATCCGAGGAGATGACGAGCGCGACCACCCGTTCCTGGTGAAGGGCGGCGAAGACCTCCGCCAGGACCAGCGTATTGAGCAGCTCTTCAGTGTGATGAACATCCTGCTACGCCACGACACGGCCTGCTCCCGTAGAGGTCTGCAGCTCCGCACCTACCAAGTCATCCCCTTCACCACCAGGTAGAGGTTCCTGTCTCCGTTTAGAAGCCATTCAGTAGGGGCGTCCGGGTAGCGTAGCAGTCTATTCCTTTTTTCTTTTTGGATTTTCTCCTGTTTTTCTCCCCTATTATACTTGGCCAATTACCCCACTCTTCCGAGCTGTCCTGGTCACTGCTTCACCCCCTCTGCCAATCTGGGGAGGGCTGCAGACTACCACATGTCTCCTCGAATACATGTGGAGTCGCCAGCTGCTTCTTTTCACCTGACAGTGAGGGGTTTCGCCAGGGGGACCCAGCACATTGGAGGATCACGCTATTCCCCCCAGGCCCCCCCCCTCCCCGAACAGGCACTCCAACCGACCAGAGGAGGCGCTGGTGCCGCGACCACGACACATACCCACATCCGGCTTCCCACCTGCAGACACGGCCAGTTGTGTCTATAGGGACGCCCGACCAAGCCAGAGGCAACACAGGGATTCGAACCGGCGATCCCCGTGTTGGTAGGCAACAGAATAGACCACTACGCTACCCGGACGCCCACAGCGGTCTATTCCGTTGATTCTCAACACGGGGAGCGCTGGTTCAAGTCCCTGTGCTACCTCCAGCTTGGTCGGGCGTCCCTGCAGACACAATTGGCCGTGTCTGCGGGTGGGAAGCTGGATGTGGGGATGTGTCCTGGTTGCTGCACTAGTGCCTCCTCGGGTTGGTCGGGACGCCTGTTCAGGGGGGAGGGGGAACTGGGGGGAATAGCGTGATCGTGATCCTGCCATACGCTACATCCCCTGGCGAAACTCCTCACTGTCAGGTGAAAAGAAGCGGCTGGTGACTCCACATGTATCGGAGGAGGCATATGGTAGTGTGCAGCCCTCCCCAGATCAGCAGAGGGGGTGGAGCAGCGACTGGGACGGCTCAGAAGAGTGGGGTGAGTACAATTGGGGAGAAAAAAAAGGGGGGGGGGGAATCCAAAAAAAAAGGGGAAAAAAAAGAAAGAAACCATTGTTATTCACCAACATCATTCCCAACTCTCTTTTTGGAAAATGGGTTGCATCATTGGCCACGTGATCCATGTTGTCCTTGAAAGGGTATGTGAGGAGGAAAGGCAGGCATCCGTACTCACTGACATTCTGGTATTGCAGTGAGAAAAATGATGTGCACACTAGAGCCGGATTTCAAAGTAGTGATGTTTCATGAAGAACTACGTTAGTCTACTTCTGTCCATGTTTAAAGCTGGAGCAGGCAGCTTTCTTTTTCATTAATTAAAATAAAAATGTGGTATCCCTCTTACAGCTATGAGTAATTCAAATGGTGTCTGAAAGAATACCCAGCCTCTGTTTCTAACCCTGCATCTGTAGTCACGATATCAAACTCTCAGCTGAGCTCTGTTGATTGGTTGAGGCTTTTCCACTCCCAGTAGCCGTCAGCCAATCAGGGGAGCGCTCTGTGACGGCCCGGCCCCACTGCCTGTCAGTCATTCACGTGCACAGCTTTTCTGTCAGTTTTCTTGTCGTCATTATGGACCTTGTAGTGGATAGATTAAATAGCGTTCAGCTTGAGAAATACGTCCCCGTAAAGTACAGAAGTGCTTCACAACGTCAGTGTCGGGGTGACGAGGAGATTCGATGAAAAACTACTTTTGACATGCATAGACTACCAGCAAAAATCCCAGTTTCATCAGTTATAACATGCATGGGAAGCTGGTTTTGAGGGAGGGGTTGTGGGAGAGAAGGTAGGACGTGGAATAAAGGGGCGACTGGATTTTTTTGGGGAGGGTTATGTCAAAATTCAATCACTTCTCCGAAGTTACCTACCCCGGCTTGAAAGGCATCTGAGATGAATTTGGGCCACATGTACACTAATTTGATCTGATGAAATTATATTTATGCTCGGTTATCTATCAGAAAAGCAGCCGCATGTGAATGTGTCCCAGTTTTGTCACTAAGATATTCTTAGTATTACTTCAGGTAAGCACTGGCAAATACAGTGAGACAAGCGAGGCGAGGGATTTATGCCTGGAGTTTTGACTGAATGTGTACATGTAATGTACATGTAATGCTGATTTCCTGCCTTTACAGAATTGGTCTGATTGAGTGGATGGAGAACACATGTACTCTGAAAGACTTCCTCGAAAGCGCCAGGACAAAGAAAGAGAAGAACACGGCTTCAGGGTACAGTGATGGTTCTTACATTTTGGGGCGGGTGCCAGTGACAGCTGCTGGTTTGTACTGGAAGCCCTTACAGATAAACTGAAAAAAGGGTTTCTGAATAAATGAGATGGACTGAAAGAGGCCAGCGTTTGTTCTCGACATCACATGGTAGAATATTAATACTCTGTGGCACATTATAAATAAGCATGTGTAAAATGTACACTTGTGCTTGTTGACTATTTTAAGTGTGAAACCTGGGCTGTCTGGGTATTGTAGCAGTCTATTCCATTGCCTACCAACACGGGGATCGCCAATTTGAATCCCCGTGTAACCTACGGCTTGGTCGGGCGTCCCTACAGACACAACTGGCCGTGTCTGCGAGTGGGAAGTCGGATGTGGGTATGTGTCCTGGTCGCTGCACTAGCGCCTCCTCTGGTCGGTCGGGGCGCCTGTTCGGGGAGGGGGAGACTGGGGGGAATAGCGTGATCCTCCCACGCGCTACGTCCCCCAGGTGAAACTCCTCACTGTCAGGTGAAAAGAAGCCGCTGGCGACGCCACATATATTGGAGGAGGCATGTGGTAGTCTGCAGCCCTCCCCGGATTGGCAGAGGGGGTGGAATACAATTGGGGAGAAAATCAAAGAAGTGTGAAACCTGACTCCTCTTTTGACATTTCTTAGGGAGATGTACATAGATTATTGAGAGGTTCAACTTGCATTTAAAAATAAATAAATAAAGTTGCAACTTTCAGGTTTCAACTGAGTGAAAAAAGCAGGTCTGTTTTCCTTCAGTTACTAATAGGCCTCAGTCAGTTTGATTGATTACATTGTAAACGTTTCATCTAAATTGTGGTTATTTTGCTTTTTCCAGGCCTCTGGAGATGTACAGTGGCTGGGTTGATAAAATTGCAGGAAAGGTCAAAGGTGTCGCGAGATACTCCGAAGTTTATAAGTAAGTCAGCGAAACTTGATAACTCCTGGAACAATCCACAGCTTTCAGTTTTCAGCAAGTTGTTCGTGAAGAGGTTTCCATGTAAAGAGATGTTAAAAATTCTGTCATTATTCACTGATGACATTGTGCTATGCTATCGGGCTTTTTACAGCCTTGGGACAATTCTGAAGTGACCGTGAGGGGCAAAAAGACCATTTCACAGCTCAGAATATCACACAGCCTTAATCTCTGTGTTCTTTGCTTGTCAGGAAAGCGGGCCGAGCTGAGATTGTGAAGAGCTTTCTGGAAATCCTGCAGCATGTTCCTGATGATCTGTTGAGGTGAGCGAGCCTGCGTTACCCCGCCCTTTACTTATTGTCAAGCTTATTTAATAGAGGACACGTACTATAAAAAACATAACCGTCCAAGAGGACTAATGTATTGTGCCGATAGGTAGGTACTGCAGGGGATATGGAAAATATCATGACCACAATTAGAAAGGAGAATTTCACAAGAAATTGACATATATCACAATATGTGCTTACATAAGCAAAAATACAATTTTTAAAAATCCAACTAGAGTGCGTCCGGGTAGCGTGGAGGTCTATTCCTTTGCCTACCAACACGGGGATCGGCGGTTCGAATCCCCGTGTTACCTCTGGCTTAGTTGGGCGTCCCTACAGACACAATTGGCCGTGTCTGCGGGTGGGAAGCCGGATGTGGGTATTGTCCCGGTTGCTGCACTAGCGCCTCCTCTGGTCGGTTAGGGCGCCTGTTCAGGGGAGAGGGGGAACTGGGGGGAATAGCGTGATCCTCCCACGTGCTACGTGCCCCTGGTGAAACTCCTCACTGTCAGGTGAAAAGAAGCGGCTGGTGACTCCACATGTATGGGAGGAGGCATGTGGTAGTCTGCAGCCCTCCCTGGATCGGCAGAAGGGGTGGAGCAGCGACCGGGACGGCTCTGTAATTATTGCTCAGCCCTTCATTTTTATTCCCAGTCCTTGGGCAGGTGAATCAGAATACACATGGGCAAACCACAACCCATCAACAATCATGGTGGCTGTGTGCATGTGTGTTTTGATTGTGATTTGATCATAACTGTGTAAAATTGCAAGGCAGTGTGCAGTCTATAAAGTCATGAAAATACAACTTCTTCCTTGCAGGAGAGCCTTTATGAGGATGAGCACCACCCCAGAGGCCTTCCTCTCTCTGCGCTCGCACTTCATCAGCTCTCACGCCCTACTGTGTGTCAGCCACTGGATTCTGGGCATTGGTGATCGCCACCTCTCAAACTTCATGATCAACATGGAAACCGGCGGCATGATCGGCATCGACTTTGGTCACGCGTTTGGTTCAGCCACCCAGGTCAGTTCTCCTTGGACACATGTCATGACTTTGATGAAGAGCGGGAGGAATGTGAGCCAGGCTATGTTCAAGTGTCGCCTTTAAAGTTACTGAGCATGTTGGTGCTGGTGTACCATTATCCACAGATAATCATTAATGATGCTGCTGCGTCTGTCAGCTGTGTGTGAATATGTGGCCACCATGCCAGGCTATGTGATGCTGTTAATGTTCATCTTGGTGCCTTTAACATTACCTCTGATGATGTGTAAGCCTTGTATGATTAAACTGCTCCTGATGGTTGAGCAGGAGGTGTTCGCTTGACTGGGTCATAACACCTCTCTCAAATCTGACAACAGGTTTAGCCAAGTAACAGCACAGAAGATGCAAACCGTAGCATCAGATAACCCTAAAATCAGTCAAATGAATATTCTCATGGACTCATTAACACTGCAGTTCATTCATCCCCATCCCAACCCTCCCAACAGTTCCTCCCTGTGCCGGAACTGATGCCTTTCCGGATGACGGGGCAGTTCCTCAGTCTGATGCGACCCATGAAGGAGTCGGGTTTGATCCAGAGCATCATGGTCCACTCTCTGCGGGCATACCGAGCCGAGCCGGATCTTCTCCTCAACACCATGGACGTGTTTGTCAAGGAGCCCTCCCTGGACTGGAAGGTAATAGCGGCTCCCACCAGATGGCCCAAATGGCTCTTTTCATGGAAAAAGTTGCGTTAACCCCTGAATATTGTTTTGAAAACATGGATACGAGGATAGAGAACAAGGCCTCCCCGATATTTAAAATAAGTGGTTGAAACGATGCGGCATGGCCATGTTGGGGCTTTACCTTCACCGCCAGTATGGGATGGATGCGTTATTATGAAACCCACTGCTTTTCTGGGCAAGACACGCCTTGTGTAGCATTCAAGCACTAGGATTGGCCAGGCGTCCAAGCGCTAGGATTGGCCAGGCGTCCAAGCGCTAGGATTGGCCAGGCATCCATGCTTGCACTAGGCACGCCCACGAGCCTACTCGCTATTAAAATGAATTGAGGATTTGAGATCTTTGACCACCTCCGACGCAAACCGTGTTTGTTTTTTTGTGATCGAATACACTTTTCCATACGTTTTGTGTGCCCTTATTAACAAGTAGCGGTTATCGCCATCAGCCAACTACTTCATGCAGAAAAAATTACTCCCTTTCAGGAACTGTTGCTGCATAATATTATATCAGTGTCGTAGTAACTTTTTGACGACTAGCTGACACTACTCAAAGCAACGTTGTTTTTTTGTTAGCTTAGCTATGTTTTACACAAAAGGACAAGTGATTGTTCGGTATTATGTAACTGGTTGATCGCGATAATCACAGTTTGTTAATAAGCACACACAAAACATGTGGGGGTCACAAATTAATAACACTTTAATCAGAGAGGACACCAGAATGCCTTTAGCCTATTCTTTATTAGAGGTCGGGTAGCAGAGGCGTTAAAGTTACTATGACACTGATATAATATTATGCAGCAACAGTTCCTGAAAGGGAGTCATTTTTTCTGTATTAAGTAGTTGGCTGATGGCGATAACCACTACTTGTTAATAAGGGCACACAAAACGTGTGGAAAAGTGTATTCAATCACAAAAGAACAACACGGTTTCCGTCGGAGGTGGTCAAAGATCTCAAATCCTCAATTCATTTTAATAGCGAGTAGGCTCGTGGGCGTGTCTAGCGCAAGCATGGACGCCTGGCCAATCCTAGCACTTGGACGCCTGGCCAATCCTAGCGCTTGGACGCCTGGCCAATCCTAGCGCTTGGACGCCTGGCCAATCCTAGCGCTTGGACGCCTGGCCAATCCTAGCGCTTGGACGCCTGGCCAATCCTAGCGCTTGGACGCCTGGCCAATCCTAGCGCTTGGACGCCTGGCCAATCCTAGCGCTTGGACGCCTGGCCAATCCTAGCGCTTGGACGCCTGGCCAATCATAGCGCTTGGACGCCTGGCCAATTCTAGCGCTTGGACGCCTGGCCAATCCTAGCGCTTGGACGCCTGGCCAGTCCTAGTGCTTGAATGCTACACAGGGCGTGTCTTGCCCAGAAAAGCAGTGGGTTTCATAATAACGCGTGATGCATGGGTATTACTTCACCCACTTGCAATGTGCATGGAAATGGTTCAACAATTGGGAATTGAGTTGTTTAAAAAACGTATAACTTCAGCCTTCTTTTTTCTTTCAGAATGAAATCAGTCTAATCGGCAATTCCACCGCGAGTGTTCACAGCTTAAATAAAATGGGATGCAGTTTCTTTCATAATGGGCCAGTCTGTTCCGATCAAGATGGCTGCACGGAACATTTTTACCGTGGCTGGGCTTTAATTCTGATGAGTGGAATAAAAGCCTCCATGTAAACGTCACTATTTGTAGCTAATCGCTACGTTGCAGTATGCGAGGGGATGTCATTTGTCATTTTTACCACACTGACTGTGCTGCTTTCTTTGCAGCTGCGAATTCTACTCCACACGTGACGTGTCCGTCTCACACTGATGGTGAATGGCGTTTGTGTTTTTACTTTAACTGCTAGAACTTCGAGCTGAAGCAGAAGAAGAAAGGCGGCACGTGGACCGAGGGTGTCGATATCAAAGAATGCAACTGGTATCCCTTACAGAAGGTGAACTTCGCCAGGAGAAAACTAGAGGGGGCTAACCCTGCTGCCATAATCAGGTACATTTACCCGACGTTCACGCATGGTTGAAAGGGCGGTCTCATTAGTATGTGAAGGTAAGCTTCACTTTTCATTTTGCCGTCAGTATAGGATACTGTGTCGTGTTGTTGGCGGGGAGTGCTGTGGCTGTGACTGAATGCTAGTTGGCTACTACTAGCTTGCTAGATGGCTTAATATCATCAGAAAATTATGAAATGATCAAATCCAGTTTCACGGGGGACCGCAAACCTTCGTAATTTGTCACTGGATCGTGCAGCTCCGGGTAGTGGGAGACGGATGCTACAGACTGTCTATTCTGTTTCTATTGGTTGATCGGAAGACTTCGTGTGAGTAGTTCGAGATCACTTCACAACTGGAAGCGACGTGATTTCTTTGCCCCTCACACATTTTTCGATGGAAGTGAAGTGTCCATGAAGTGAAACTAATAGTCTAATGGCCTTTGTCCAGATTATCCATCCATCCATCATCTAAACCGCTTATCCTGCTCTCAGGGTCGCAGGGATGCTGGAGCCAGATTATCCCATTATACTTAATGACAGAACTCATGGGGGGGGTCCGCTATTATTTTCCTCTATTCGGGTGGCACAGTGGCCCAGTTGTCAGCACTGTTGCCTCATAACAAGAAGGTCCTGTGTTCGAACCCCAGGCCATCCCAGGTCCTTTCCTTCTTTCTGTGTGGAGTTTGCATGTTCTCCCCGTGTCTTTGTGGGTTTCCTGCGGGTGCTCCGGTTTCCTCCCACCATCAAAAAGACATGCATGTTAGGGTTAATACTCCTGCCTGTGCCCCTGAGCAAGGCAATGGAAAGAAGAACCGGAGTTGGTCCCCGGGCGCTGCAGCCGCCCACTGCTCCTATACAATAGGATGGGTTAAATGCAGAAGACACATGTTGTTGTGACCAGTACAAAGACAAAATAAAGTGGCTTCTTTCTTTCCTGTATCACTAACTGATATGATTGTGTTGTGTTGTTTTAGTGAGGAGGTGAAGTTGGGCTTTGAGGGGAACCCCGCTTTCGCGGGAATGCAGGCTGTGGCTTTGGGCTGTGAGGAACACAACGTTCGGGCCAGATGTCCACCGAAAGGTTTGTCTGTAGAAACGCAGGTGGACTGCTTGCTGGACCAGGCCATGGACCCCAATGTTCTGGGCCGGGTTTGGCAGGGCTGGGAACCGTGGATTTGACTTCCAAACATCTCCAACTTTAATCATTCATAACTATGTGGGACGAAATTCTGCTGGGGGGTAAATTTACTGCTTTTGGGTGAACACAAGGGCACAGACCGTCAAATCCAATCATGTGGCTGACTGGTTATCTTACACGCCTGTTGCACTTAGCATCTTTTTAGTTGTCAGTGTCTGATTTGTTTACACTGGTAAGTTCATTATTTAAGTTTGGTGTTTACCTTCGATTTGCATGTGGAGTAAGAGTGCAAACCAGGCTGTCGACGTTTTGTACGGTGTCCCTGTATGCGATGACGTTGTAATAAAGCTTTTTAAATCGCTCATTTGATGTGGTCAGTTAAAATACTCCTTAACACAAAGGACACAAACGTCAGTTAATCCATTTTAATAGATCGTACAACCAAAGAAAGGGAAAAAGAGTTAAGTTAAAAGGTTATAGTTCACAAGTTCTTGTCAGTTTTTTATAATACTGACACAACGTACCAATGTTATTCCAAATGCTTTCATCAACCCGGCACCATTTTGCATCAATTTCCATCCTTTATGCATACAGTTATATAATTATGAAGGCCTTGATCCAGAGTTAAGACAAGCATCACTGACACACAATCCTCATTTGTATGTTAATTGCTTAAATTGGGGGGAGGGGGTCCCATCATAATCCTTCATGTAAAATCACACACTCGGATCACATGGTCAGTTCGGCTGACGTCACAATGAGGCCGCCACAAAGAAACCCAACTTTTTTTTTGTAACAATAACACAATGTCTGCACTACACAATATTGACCCATGAGTTTCTTTTGGCGTGTATCATTTTACACATAATTCCCTCATTGCTAACAAAAACTGACCGGTGCCCATCTGTGTATTGCATCCTGATTTGACATTATTTTGTAACTCCCTTTTGCCTCTTCGGAGCGCTGTTCCTGTGTTTTGTTTTCTCTCCCTGTATCGGGACCAGCCTTATAAACTGCTTGAAACAACACGGCGTATACACGAGCCATTTCGCGACTTTTCTATGGTCGGGACACTACGGGCCAAGTTAAACTTTGAATTCAATGTTTACTCTGGACGTTAAATAGTGGCGGTAACCCAGTTAATCTTTACTCACCTCCTACGTGATGCGACTGTCATACTGTATCCTGAATATAATGTCCGAGTCAACTGCTTGAAAGTGTGTGACTTATTTTCTTACAGGCAGGTCAGAGGAATCCAGCCTCACACGTTATGTCTGACTGAGATAACTGAATACATCTGTATCAATAACAATTTCTAACAATAAATAAGTTCAGTTCAAACCAATTAATCTGTCTTTACAAAACTGGGATCCATTTTTTTTTTTTGTTAAAAAACAAACATCTATGCCTGCTTAATCCAATTCAGGGTTGCGGGAATCCATCCCAGCATGCATTGGGTGGAAGGTGGTGAGACCAGTCCAACACACACACACACCATTCACACCAATGGGCAATTTAGAAACTAATTCACCTTATATGCAGTGGCAGCTGGCCAGTACAGGGCGCTGGGGCGCTGCCCACCCTTCAAATATCAAGAGATGAAAATACTTGAACCTGTCAAATATAATTCAGTTTCAGTCTGTGAGCGCCTGTCAGCAGCCATTAAATATTGGTTCCAAATGGTATTTGGTTGATTTCTGTCTGAATACATATACTTCCTGGGTGAGGGGCGCCGGCCAAACGATACCTTATGTAAGCCCTCAAACTTGTGGCCAGCAGGTGACCTGAGGCTGCTGTCTGATTGGTTTCTTCAGATTTGCCATGGGGCGCAGTTCCGTGCGCCCCAGACACTCCTGCTTTTATTGGCAGTGAATTACTTTTGCTCTAATGTGACTGGACAATTCTCGTGGCTGTCAATCATGTTCACACCCACGGTGACGCCTCGTCTCGACTGTCAGTCATCCACCGTCTACGAACCCTGATAAAATCTGTAGGCTACATTGTCCTTCTTCATAACTCTGTGACTGTGTGGACATTAAAGCAGCGGTCAGGTGTGCTGCACCAAGCTAAATTGCGCCCGCCTCCCCCAAAGAATTTAGCACCAGCCGCCACTGCTTACATGCATTTTTTTTTTAGACTGTGAGGAAGCTGCCATGCCCTTCACTAAAACATGTTTTGCAGAAATAACAGTAGAGAACTGTTTGCAGTGAGATCAGACCTGGGTTATTCAAATTGCTGTGAGGCATCTTCAAATAACAACTGTAGGAAACATTGGGGGATGAATAATAATCAGTGCACGTTTCCATGGTTTCATCATCAGCATACATCAGATCAACTCTGAATCAAGGCCAGTAGAAAAAAGAACGTTTGGTACAAAACTGAAGCAATATTTCATTTACGAACATTTTTGTGTGTGCTGTCGGACATCAGAACTAGTGGGCCGCTCACCCTCTGATGCATTAGAAATACCTTGGTGTCAGTTTGAGCGTACTCGTGGCAGTAGACTGGCTGCTGCTCAACACTTGTTGACTTTGTGTGTGTTGAAGTGAAAATGTTCCAACGAAAGTAAAACGTAGCTTGGATTTGGAAGTTTTAAGGTTTGACGGTTAAGGCATAGAAAAGCTGTCTTTGACTTGTTTCTTGCATCTTAGGACACTTATTACACACAACGAAAACTAAAGAGTACCTTTTTTTTACTTTTGTTAAAGCACATTGTGCATTCACTGTGTTTCTAGACACCCGCTCGTCGTCTTGCAGGCTTCCAGTTTATTCGCCTTGACTGGCTCAAATGTGTGGATGGGGCTGAAAGTTACCAAAGTGCATGATGCATAGCATGTCTTACGTAGAACGTCACGGTCCACCGCCTTGTTTGGTGCTTATTTGCATATTAGTCTTAGAATAAAGAAATACTCGTGTTAGTCGAAAGGCCTCTAAAGTCAGTGTCGATCATAACCAGAACTCACATCTGGAGGAGACGGTTTGGGTTAAAGCAAGTATTCGGTTGATCGAGACTTAATATTAATAAAAAGGCAGCAAATAGAAATAATACACTGCATGACGAGAAGGGACAAACACGTCGCCTCGGCGCTCTTTACTAGCCGCGCCGGTCACCGGGGTGTTGGGATTTGCTGGGTGGGATCCACCAGTTAGTGTTATGATCGGTATAGGTCCTTAAAGTGGAATACCACACCGGCAGAGAGTTGTACTAGCATTTGCACACCATGAATGGAAAAATCACCAAAAGTAGAAAGCAGAGAACTAATGTTTTTTGAGTTGTTTTTGGATTTGTTCCCCCCTTTTTCTCCCCAGTTGTACCCGGCCGATTGCCCCACTCTTCCGAGCCGTCCCAGTCACTGCTCCGACCCCTCTGCCGAGCCGGGGAGGGCTGCAGACTACCACATGCCTCCTCCCATACATGTGGAGTCGCCAGCCGCTTCTCTTCACCTCACAGTGAGGAGTTTCACCAGGGGGATGTATTGAATGGGAGGATCACGCTATTCCCCCCCAGTCCCCCCCCCAACCGGTGCCCTGGCCGACCAGAGGAGGTGCTAGTGCAGCGACCAGGATACATACCAACATCCGGCTTCCCACTCGTAGACACAGCTAATTGTGTCTGTAGGGATGCCCGACCAAGCCGGAGGTAACACGGGGATTTGAACCGGAGATCCACGTGTTGGCAGGCAACGGAATAGACCGCCACGCCACCCGGACGCCCTGGTGCAATGTTTGACGTCATACAAATGTAGGGATGGCTACAGATCAAGAGTTAGTGTTAAGACTTGGTGGATTTATGACTCTACAAGGAAAACATAAAAAGTTGTGGCCTTTAACAAAGACAAAAGTCATCTTAAAGCCTAAATTATGGCTGGATGATAATAGTAGTGATGATAGTGATAAAATCCCTTGCTTACATATTATTCAGCTATGAGAACAATGTTGCTGATAAATTTCAGCCTGTAAAATATTTAACTCGTGTAAGAAATAAGTGAATTTTTAGGGTGTTGACACAGCAAACTGCTGCCCGAGCTGATTTCCTCAGAGTTTTATCTCCTGCCACTGTTTGCACCTGATGCGAGAACAGAAACGTTCTGTAACATTCAAAGAAAAGGTGTGCAAATTTTATGAGCTATATTTAAAGTCCAGCACTAAGACAGTTTTTTGAAAAACCCTGACAAAAGTGTTTCACAACTTGTATTGGAAATGAATAGCTACTGTCGATGTGCGAGAGCAGCAAATTGAAAACTTTGCGGTGTCCATCCAGTAGAAATGGCGGTTTACATTTGGCACAGATGTGTGAACTGTAGAATAAGATCAAATGGAAACCCTTTCTCGAGATCGTGAACTTCAGCGGTATTCCCCTTTAAGGACAGAATCGTACAATGCCCTCGTCAAAGCAGATCTCTAATACTTAGTTTTCCTCCCCTCTTGTTTTCCCTGCTACGGTATGATAACTGCATTAGCAAGATGGGTTTGCTTTAGGAAGTAGTTGACATGAAAATGTCTTTGTGAAAGTGCCAAATGATTCCATTCAGTTGCCAAACGGCTGTCACCAATTTCAACGGGCTGAGAAGCGTTACCTAACAATTTCCCCCGGGATTTGGTGACGAGGAAACTTAACGAACCAACTCAAACTATACAAAAGAACCTTCCATGAGGTTGGCGGTGCATAGCATATTTACTGAAGACATGAGTTCTTCGACTTTGCGGCAATGTGTACTTTAGTGTCTTCTGCTATATTTTGGGCCTCCACCCATTAATAAACTGCATGAGCTTCTTGACTTGCAGCTTGCTGAGGTTGAAGTCGTCTGCCAGAATCTCCTCGGTGAGCTGCAGCAGTAGATTCCCATCAATCTTCTCTGACACGAAAAGAGAGACAATGTCATTGGGAAGGCCAATGAACTTCAACGATTTGGACACCTCTTCGATAGAAAGGCCCGCCAGACTAGACGGAGGCTGCCACGGTGCCACGCCGGGGAGAGACGGGCAGTTAGGGGTCGGGGGATAAGAAATGGTAAATATGTCTTTTGCGTTAGACTCGTGCTGGCTGGGCAGGCACTTAGCAGCTTCTTCCTCTCTGTCACAGAGCGCCACGCACAGATAATCTGCTCCCGTCTTCACCACATTTAACTTGGCCGTTCTCGGAGGTAAAATGGGACAGGAGAGGCTCTGTTTAGTGTTAATCTCCTCCATTGGCTTGTCTCTGTACATTTCTAAAGTGTAACTAGAAGACTTGGTGCAAAACTGGTTCATAGCGGCTTGCTGGGACCGGAAGTCATTGCTTGTGTGGGTGTGTTCCCGTCCATCGAAGTCGAACAAGCTGGACGTCTTCGGGGTGCCCGGGGACCTCTTGCGGGGGTAGCTGTAGTAGCTCCGACAGCTGGCTGGTAAGAACTCCTCGAAGCCCTGGCCCTCCCCGCCGCTGAAGTTGTTGGGCCAAGACAACCTGGTGGACATTCGGTCCGGCAGCAGGCTCCTCCGGGGCAAAGTGGGGTTTGCCTCAGTCGGGCTGGTTTTCGTCCAGTTACAGGGGTAACATACATGGCTCTGCTCCTCCGACTCAACCGCCTCACTTTCACCTCCTCCGCTGCAGGTAGAAAAGCACAAAAAGGGGTTAGTGGAACACACTGACCTTTTTTTTCCTCAAAACACTTATAATAATAATTATAATAACTATATTAATGCAAGCTATAGATTTTACATTAGGATGGAAAGAAAAGGTTTTTAACATCGAATTTAAAAAAATGCAACTTATTAGACTATGTATAAATGAAATATAGTTACTTTTCCATAAAAGATATCAGCCTTTGATGAAATCTCAACATTTCTGTGGAAATAGAATATCTTGTAATAAATCTTCCAACATTACACCCCACTGCTTAAACTCTGCAGTCCAGAATGCTTATGTGTAAAAATACTTTGGTTCAAAAAGACATGTCACAGTGCAAAAAATAAAAAATAGAAATATTGCCACTGCTACTCGCCAGATAATCTGATCTAAACCCTCCGCTCCCCATTACTCATCTGTTCTTGTAACACAGACTTCCTCCCAGAAATATCCCATTTCTGAGCTTTTTTCTTTTGAAAGATGAGAGAAAAAGTAAAAGTAATAAGATGGTTTTGAATGCTGTTTTGCAGTGGACCGTGTCTTGACACCAACATTAAAGTTGACTTGACCCTATCTGAAGACTACAAAGAATGAACCTCTGCCTCTGATGGTTTTAAGTTAAATCCTGCATGTTCTTAGTGCTGACAAGAACTTGCCTCCTTGCAGTTTGTGGCACTCCTACAAATACGACTCATCTTGTGCGTGTTAAGTCCTTTCAGTAGGTACAAGTCCTTAATAAAATGCATGGAACGGCAACAGCAGAAGGTGTTTAACGCATTCATGACCTGACGCTAATGTATTTTCCACATGGTTGCTGTTTGCTTTAAAAAAATAAACAGCTTGATTTCACATTTGATACCGTGATTCTTTCGGTGCTTACATGTTGTGAAGACCTGAGGAATAATAAGAAAGCGTGGGACTCGGAGAACGCGTCTCCTGCTGCCGGGGTTTGGAAATGATTGGCACTGCAGGCATCTGTTTGGAACTTCGAGGAGGAATAGGCGGTGCGTTCAAAAGGCGGCATTCTTCCTTCACCTAGGAAGAAAATATATGGCTTTAAGAGAAAAAAACGGTAAAATAACTCACTGAATCAGAGTTATACTGTGTCTTCTGTATTTCCTTCTGGAAAATTCTCTGGAGTAAGAACTGAATGTTCTCATTCGTCTCAAAGTAATATACTCACAGCTTCGGACTTGGGCGGTACCGGGGGCGGAGACAGAGACACATCACAGCTTGTGACTGGGGCTATGGGACAAGTGGGTGTGTAGGACAGTACTGCTGTCATGCCACTGCCGTTGTTGATGCCTCGGGTCCCTTCGCCCACGGAGGGTTTCGGGATGCGGCCTCTCAAGTGATCCAACCACAGCTCCTCATAGGGAACGTCCGACTTGAAGAGGGGCGGCTGGGGGTATGTGTTCTCCAGCAGCTCGTGGCAAAAGTGCTCTGTGTCATGCGAGTCTGCCGGGATGTTGTCCGAGGGCAGGAGAGCCCAGTCACCGCAGAGCGCCATGCAACCCTGCAGGTTCACCTCACTATTTCCGTGCAGGTTGTTGCCGTACACGCAGACTGACAGCCGGTGAAAGGACTGGGTCAGTTCCTCCCGTGCATGGCTCAAAGAGCTGGGGATGTGCATGTGAGCCGGGCAGCCGTTGGTGCCTCCGCCGCAGCTTCCGTTCCCGCTGCTTTTTTTGGGGCTCTTACCATCCTCGTTCCAGTCTGTCCGCACGTCCCGGACGGCACGGGAATAGTCATCTATGTCAAACTGCTCCTGGCAGAAGGTGAACCAGCGGTGCACCATGGTGTCAAGCCACAGCTCACCCTGCAGGAGGCCTTCGGGGATGATGAACTGGGGCATGGCTGAGTGGAAGGTAAAATGGATGGGGATGATTTTGTTGCTGCGCAGGACACAGCATACCACCACCGTCTTGGTCTGAATGTTGACAAATTTGTAGCGGTGGCCCTCACGGATGAGGTGCAGGTCGTGCTGATTGCGCGGCGGGCTGTTAGGGACGGTGACGTTGACTGGCAGCCGCGTCTTCTCCACGATGTTGCGGATGGTGTGCTCGCCCTCTTGCATCTGCAGCTCCAGCGGGCTGCAGGTGCTGAAACGTCCTTTGCACTGGAAGGGCAGGCTGATGCTCTCGTTGGTGCGGTGGTTCATGCAGATCAGACAAGGCATCTTGCTGCGGCCGATTTTGCCGATGGAGTTGAGTTTTCCGATCTTCTTGAAGATGGTGTTGAACCGGGACTTCTCTTTGGAGGTCTTGGCATAGAGGATCTCAGCCTGGCCCATCAGGGTTAGCTCATCTCCGGTGCTTAGTGTGATACTGTAAACCTCCGTGTCTTCATTACATTCCCCTGAAGCCATCTGTAAAAACAATGTGGGTGCTTAAGTGTGACACAAAATGTACACATTATAGCTCCCTTATGAGTTTCAGTTTGTTGTGGTAATGATGATAAGTTCAGGTAATGACTGATATATTTACAAAGTAAGCCCAATCTCAACAACAGCAATGTTTCAAATCTAAACAAGAAACTGTCCTTTACTGGGTATGGCTTGTTTGTATGGTGGTTATTGAGCAATGTTAAGAAACAGAATAAATACTGGACAGGGTATACTCACTGTGAAACCTTTCCCCTTTTTAGCCCACATACCTCAGTAGGTGTTTGTGAACAGTCAGACACCAAAGTCAATTTGTTAGTACATTTTTAAAAATATACCCCAGTATTACAGAGATGGACCAGCACATTATCTATATATCTGATATGACCATGTTTCTGTCTGTAACACAACCCAAGTGTTCACCTCCAGTGTAGTATTTTCACTTCTCAAACTGACAGACGTATTAAAGCTTTTGTCATTTTACAGGGGTGACAACCTCAAGCTGTTTATAATTCTACAGACTATTTATTCTAGTTTTCTATACTTATTTTCAAAGACGTGTTTTTTTTTGTAAGTATTACAGTTAGTGTTTAAAAGCGTTCCAGTGGAACACAAAGTCCACGCTGGAACATGTTACGGGGATGTAATGTTTACCTCTGCAGCCCACTCGCCAGGAAGCAAATGCTTAGGGAAGTTTGGCAACACTACTTGTTTACAGATGGAGAATAGGAGCTAACTTCTTTCACCAATAAGTCTTTTTACATTTTATATTTTACTTTTTTGCCAACTCCTTCACATAAACACGCAGAGTTTGGTCAGTGGAGTGAAGGCCACTGTCGTGTCTATCTATGTCCATCTGTATCTTTCTGTCTGCATGTATGTAGGTCTGTTTATATCCGTCTGTATGTTAGTTTGTCTTACTCGTGTTTGCCTGTTTATAATCCAATGCATAATATCAAACATGTAAATATTTGCGAATATCTCGTACTAGTAATATCTACATACACACAATCCACTGAGGTGGACCAATGGTAGTATTTCTTCATACAACCCCAACTTCCCTTTTGTTCGTTAGAGATACCTAATCAAGCATTTTGCAAACCATACTTTGGGCTAGAGTTTGAAACCGGGTGTAGTTGAGTTTCTTAAGCCCAGGGATGCTTAACAAATGATAAGGTAGTCTATTGTCAAGGACAACTTTTCATATCATTGACTGTGTGTTAGTGATGCGCAGGTCGACCCACAACCTGCAGGTGGGTCGGGTGGGTTCGGGTAAGCTTACTAGAAAATATCACGGGTTCGGGCAGGTGGGTCAAAAATTGACCAAGCTCTCTCTCTCTCTCTGCACACAAGCAGCTTTATCATCAATTTGCGACTGTGGTTTTGATCAGTGCATATGTTTTAAGAGTGTTGAGGCTGCACACAGGTATGAGCTTTTTTCCTAAGTGGTATCCGTAGCGTTTGCTTACCAAAACTTTTTTTTGTCCGAGAGAAGGGCTCTGTGTGTTTTTGTGTGTGTGTGTGTGTGTGTGTGTGTGTGTGTGTGAGAGAGAGAGAGAGACAGAAAGACAGTTATAGATTACTTGTTTGCTGCTATTCAACACTAGACAAGAGTTCATGTCTTTAACGAAGGGTTACTTGTTTTGCTGCTGTTCAACAATAAAGAACACCATTTGGAACATTTGCCTGTTTATTTAGCAGCCTAAACCCAGACGCTGTAAGGCTATGCCTTGCAATCAGTGTATGATAGATAGCTGTACTTTATTAATCCCTGTGGAGGAAATTCATCCTCTGCATTTCAGCCATCCCAACACACACTGGAAGCAGTGGGCAACTACCGTGCAGCACCTGGGGATCAACTCCAGTTCTCACCCTATGGTGAAGTCTGTGCCTCGATCAGGGGCAGAGACAGGAGTATTAACCTTCACATGCATGTCTTTGACGATTCTTCTTCTGCTTTCGGCTTGTTCCCCGTTTCCCAGGGGTCGCCACAGCAGATTTAACAGTTTCCATTGGTACCCTGTGAGGGCACAGCACCGATGGCAGTCTTGTCAATCCGCATAATGATTTGGCAAAGTTGAACGTCAGATGCCCTTCCTGACACAACCACTACCATTATGGACGAGGGCACAGGTAAAGCGCTGGATGCCATCCCAGTATTCATGGACTTGCGCCCATGCCTGTTGCCATATGCTTGTCTCTGATGATTATGCTGGGTGAACAGCACAACAACGAAGCAACACTGCTCACTTTGCTGTAGCCTAAGCTAAATTTGGAGGTTTTCGGGTCGGGTTTGGGTGGATAATTAATGCATACTCTAGTGGGTCGGTCAGTGCAGACTCACTCTCGTAAAGGGTCGGGTGGGTGCAGGTATTAAGAAACCCTGACCCGTGCATCACTACTGTACGTGTGTGACTACTAACCTTTATCCTCCTTGGGATTGAAGAAAAAGACGTACCTTTACATTGAAACTTATGTCCTCCATGACATACACCCTCTCAGGAAATGCTTTGGCCACTTCCTCCACGCTGTTGAAGTACTGCACAGGCTCCTTCACATCTCGGTCCTGTTCCAGTAACTTAAACTGACCTGCGGCACAAACACACAAATCTGATTCAACACCTGACACTGATAACGGCGTTTGACCTTACACAAAGACATCACCAAAAGTCCAGTCTGTGATATGGCTAGGTGGAGTTCAATGTTCCCAGCATCTTTTAGACCTTTTCATATGCTGACGTGCAGCATGGTGTCCTCAGACAGGCCTGTCGCCTCCTCAACACCCCAGAAGTCAAAGCTGAGGACCAAAAAGCTGAGCGGGCCCTCACATCCTGAGCCCTGCGGCTTTAAAAGGCCTGGCTTGAGGAGCAGAGGCTGGCAATACCCAACTCACTTCTTGAACACGTTTTTCCTGACTCAATGTTCAGAAAACTTACACTTGAAAAATCTTACACAAAAACTTATAAAACTTAAAGTACAGTTTCAACTTGTCTGTACAGTGCATACTTTTCAAAAATACTCATTTGTGGGGTGAGAGGAGGTGCATCTCTAAAATCGGGGCTGTGAAAGGAGATGCACCTCTGACTGACAGACTGGTGTCAGTCTTACAAGATCTCTGATTGGTGATCTAGTAAGAAAGACAGAGGTGTAAACACGGCACGGGAGGACATTTCCAGTGACAGGACAGGTACGACTATCGTTGTTCATTTAAAAGCGGTTTGGTGAAGTTATCTTGACCAATGTTGAAATCATGTCCAGTGCTGACAGGTTTCATTAGGTAGAAGACATGTAAACATGTCAACAGATCAACAATCTGATTTAAGGTTTTGGACGTGTGAAAGAAATATTTACTGGTGACATCATTTTGACCAAAAAAATAATAATCTGAAACAACTTTTTGCAGGTCTCAGGCAAAATGCTTATTACATTTATATTTTGAAGCACAATAAAATGTGCAAAATGTCAAGAGCTTCACAAGACTTTGCATTGTCTGTCGATGTCTCACTGCAGCACAATAGATTGTATGAGTTGTGCACAAGAATGACTCATTTAAACAACAATTCTGGCCAATAACAGATTTTTTACACAAAGAAAAAAATACTCAGGAGTGTATTTTGGAGCCCTCTGAATACTTCTTATCTTAAAACAATTCCATCTGGGGCATCCGGGTATGGTATGGTATTGCATGGCATGTGTGACGGGTATAGCGGTCTATTCCATCGCCTACCAACATGGGGATCGGTGGAGCTAATCCCCGTGTTACCTCCGGCTTGGTCAGACATCCCTACAGACACAACTGGCCGTGTCTGCTAGTGGAAAGCCGGATATGGGTATGTGTCCTGGTCGCTGCACTAAGCACCTCCTTTGGTTGGTCAGTGTACCTGTACAGGGAGGAGGGGGAACCGGGGGGAATAGTGTGATCTTCCCACGTGCTACGTCCCCTTGGTGAAACTCCTCACTGTCAGGTGAAAAGAAGTGGCTGGCGACTCCACATGTATCGGAGGAGGCATGTGGTAGTTTGCAGCCCTCCCCGGATCGGCAGAGGAGGTGGAGCAGCGACCGGGACGGCTCGGAAGAGTGGGGTAATTGGCCGGATACAATTGGGGAGAAAAGGGGGGGAATCCAAAAAAACCAAAACAAAACAATTCCATCTATTTGGTCATGTCTTTTAAAGACTTTGCATTTGAAAACTACAGTGTTATTCAGGAGTGGGCAACCTGTAGAGCAAAAAAAAAAAAAAAGTTTCATGACCTTAAAATAATAAACGTGCTCAATTTGCAATAAAGTGCATGCACAAAAAACGTGAGCTTGATTTGGGACTAAAACGTGCTCATGATGATAATTCTCATGTAAAGCCTGACATCACTTCTTCTCAGTAGTGATGACAGAGCATCTGGACAAACCACTAATGAATCTACACAGCAGGCATCAGTATAAACAGAAGCCTTTAGGGTACGGTCACACGTGCGAAACTGACATTGGTGAATATTCGCCTCCCGTTCACTTCCATTCTATGCGAGCGAGGGGGCGAATAAAACATTTGTTTCCGGTGGCGAAAGAAATATGTATCATCGCTTCGCGTGGAGTCCAACTATGGTGAACTTTGACTGGTGAATCCGCAGCCTCAATCAATAGCAAAGAAGTGTGTGTAGTGACCCAATTAGGCTGTAATTGGCTGTAGTTTTCTTAATGCCAGGATGGAGGAGACTTATACTGTTGCTGTGTCTCAGTATTGTACGACATTGCCCATGAAAACTGACCCACAAGAGAGATGCGGCTGGCTGGCAGTGAGTTGGGAGACAGGCATTGAATGGAAATAAATGGAGAATTTATTAATAACATCAATTCATATTTCACGATATACAAACATAACTTGTACACCAATGTTCTTCTTCCATATTTGCCCATGACATTATGATAATATGTACAAGTGACAATTAAGTGAAAACATTTCTTTATCTTTCGCTGGACTTTAGTGTATATTTTCCCATTACAAAACCAACAATCACAACTACTCAAACGGACTACAAACCAGCAAATTGGTTTCCGTGTGTGTCACATCCTGCACTGCCCACATTCAGCTCGACAAGATACAAATTTCGCCTCGGCGAGCAATGGTCAGTTGCCTGCAATCGCACATGTGTGACTGTAGCCTTACCCCAATTCTTCTTCATCACAACTATTTGGGGACTGAAACAAAAACCAGTCTTTAGCAGCACTCCGTTTTTCAGACTTTATAATGAACAAACTCCCTGAGCAAACTTTGCAGCCAAATCCAGCACACGCTTCCAGTCAAGAATCAAAATGTAAATGTACATCATCCCTAAACAGGTCAGAAATGGTCAGGTAGGGGAATCATTTTCTCCAGCATTTTCCAGATTAGGAAACATTAAAAAAAAAAAAAAAACAAGGCCAGTTTTTGCAAATATGTCTCACCTTCATAGTGCACTGGAATTTCTATTTTGGGCCCAATGACATAGTGTCCCTCCTCCAGACTGTGAGCGGTAATGGTCGTCCACTGGCGGCAGGAATGAAGTAGGAGGTAGTCGTTGTCTCTAAGCCCATCAACCAACTCCCCTGCGCAAATAAAGACGAAAAGACACAAAGTGATTGGTTGGATATATATATATATATATATATATATATACACACACACACACACACACACACACACACACACACACACACACACACACACACATACAAGACTGAAACTTAAAAATCCCAATAATCAAGTCAAATCTATTTGTATAGCCCAATATCACAAATTACAAATTTGTCTCAAGGGGCTTTACAGCAACACAACATCCTGTCCTTAGACCCTCACAGATAAGAAACAACTCCCTAAAAAAAGATAGGAAAAACAGGAAGAAACCTCAGGGAGAGCAACAGAGGAGGGATCTCTCTCCCAAGATGGCCAACGTGCAATGGATATTGTGTTTACACAATTTACAGAATACAACACTGAAAGGATAACAGAATTATAATAGAATTAAATATATATATGAAGAATACGATGATGAGGATGCCAATACCACTACCAATACCATGGTTTGGTAACATGGCTATTACAAGCAATAACTGTCACATGTACTTCAACTGTAGTAGTGTTTTTTTCTGAAATGCACACATTTTAAGGGGATTAATGTCCCACTACAGAACAATCCTCCAAAAACTGGTACTATTTAAAACCTGTTGATCTGGAGCAATGTCTGTGGTCATTACGGGTTTCTTATGTGCGTTTATAGCACTGATCACATCTGTCCATCGACATTATTTCCACCCGGGTACATGTAGTTAAAGGGCTCCAGAGGGCAACCTGGAAAAGTGGTGGATATCTGAGATACCACGAGGGTCAGTCAATGCCCCACATGTGCAACTAATTCGCAGGGATGAAGATGTGATTACCCATATGCATGTGTTATATTAGTAATACATTTATAGATTTGCAGAATTGGGCTTCCTATTCATCACATTCTACCATCATGCAACAAAAGTCCGTTGACCAGACGACCTTTGTTTTGAATGTTAGTTGTTTAGGGTTTTGTTTTGTTTTTGTTTTTTTAGGATTTAAGAGTGTGTAACGTTCCTGTTACTCTCTTACTGTGTTTCATGCGGTTGCTCTGAACTGTGCACTGTCCTGCTGCAATGCAAAACAATTCACCCCCCAGGATCAATTGAGCGTCTGTCTTTCTGACTAATCTGTCTGTCTCATCTATCTATCTGTCTGTCTGCCTGCCTGTCTGTCTGTCTGCCAAGCTGCCGGTCTGTGTCTATCTGTCTAGATCTCTATCCATCTGTCTGTCCATCTGTCTGTCTGTCCGTCTGTCTGTCTGTCTCATCTGTCTGTCTGCCAAGCTGCCGGTTTGTGTCTATCTATCTAGATCTCTATCCATCTGTCCATCTGCCTGTCTGTCTGTCTGTCTCATCTATTTATCTATCTATCTATCTGTCTGTCTGCCAAGCTGCCGGTCTGTGTCTATCTATCTAGATCTCTATCCATCTGTCTGTCCATCTGCCTGTCTGCCTGTCTGTCTGTCTGTCTCGTTAACTCGTCTGACGCCAGGTCAGATGGCTTCACTCGGTTCACGTTGGCAAGTTGCAGCAATCACAACCCCAAACCAGTTTTGTGCAACCAAAAAAAAACGAAAAAAAAAGAAGCTTTCTTACCGTTGTCCAGCTTCACGATTTGGGGCAACCTGTAAATACTGACGAGCTGATCCAGCGGCAGAGCCGTTGTGCTCCATGTGACATCTTTCAGATTGTTGTACAACATTGTTCCAAGGTCCATGACGGTATTATGCTCGTTAACAAACGTTCACCAACGGAGACGCTTAGCTAACTAACCGGGGAACAAGTCAACTCTGTGTCGACGGCTCGGCTATTTGACATTGTGCTGCTGCGGCTCTTTTTGATCGATCGCTGTTGTGTTTACTTTCCATCTGTCAACGTCCCGTCGGGTTTTGTTTTCTCAGAGCATCGCGCAGCCATGTTTGTTTGTCTGCTAGTCCGGAACTCCGCCGTAGCACTTCCTGTCCGACTGGAATTCCATGGTACAACTTCCGGTGGCTTTCAAAACTAAAGCCACGATGGGCTGCGGAGGACCCAGGGAGTTTTGTTAATATAGTCGGTATTTAATTGGACAATTAAATGAGGTATAATAGAATTCTACTAAATGGACTACTAATACTGATAAAAGGCTTTGTATTAACACGCTGATTTACAGATTCCACTCTCCATTTAGGTATTGATCCCTTTCTATTTAGTGATTGTTTTATTTAGTGATTTATGATCCCCTTTTAATTAAATCTACTGATATGTTGATTTATTTACTTGTAAAGTATCTTATTCCCTCTTTCTATTGTCCATTTAAATACCAATCAGTTATTTGCTCTATAACCATTAAGAAGAGTCTCCAGGTCCTCCATAAACGAAACCCTGTGAAGTGAAAACACGATCCAGATTTTGGTTGAAATTAAATGTTTATATCTTAAAATGAGATGCGTTTCAGAGACTCGTAAAACCTGATGACAGAATCCAGGTTATGACCCCACTTGCCAGCCAGGCCTCCATTGTAAATAAGATTTTACTTCTTCTTAATGATTTACCTGGTTAAATAACGGTTAAATAAAAAAAACCAAAACCTTACATATCATGAAGTATGTCACTGATCCCCTACAAATTCATATAAACAGATTCAAACAGGTGGATTTTATTTGAGCAGAAGAATAATTGTTGATTTGAGTGTTGAATGTTAAAACGAGGCACCAGCCTTTATTTGTGCTATTGCAAAGCAAATGGGTTTCTTTACTTTGCTCTCCTCTGTTTTGAATGTTTTACTACTGTCGTGGCAATTATTTCATTCCACTCTGACATTAAATGAGGAACGAAACAAAAATCTCTTAGTCTTGTCACAAGATTTTAATATATGTTCAGTGAACAGATGCATTCAAACCCAGGAGCTTGAATGCGCGCCGATCAATACGGTCCAGTCTCTTTTATAGGGCAGTTGTCTGTTCTCCCCCTCCTCATCTCATGTCTCCCAGCTCTCATCCACCAAGCCCACTTCTGAAATTAGTGTGTACACACTTGCTACACTCAGTGAGTCTCCCATATCATTCCTCTGCTATCAACCAACAGTTAACAATAGGCCTTTATTTGTGCACCTGGAGAAGACACTTTATAAGACTACCTTTGTTCCGTTACACATGGACTTTAAGCATCTATCTAAGCAATGTAAGGTCATACATGGTGAAAGATTAAAAGTAAGCAAACATCAGATATGAATTGCCCTCACAACTACATTTAGTCTTCTTGACAACATTTAGTTTTGATCTAAGCGTTCCACATTGGAATATTTTAAGTTGAAGCGTAGTGTACTTTTCCAACCTGCTAGAATTGAATATCAGTCGTAATGTGCAGCACTACACCCACCGAAACTGTTCAAATGGTGGAAGATTGCTAAAATTTGATTACAATAATTTCATTTTGGAAAAAAAAAACATCCTAAAGTGTACTGTGGCTGTCAATGAATCATGCAAAATTACTGAAGAAAATCACATAATCCTGAGGGAAGAGATTGGCGGCGTTGAATAATGTAACAATGACAACACGTAGTTTAACTTCCTCATCACCGTCATGAGGTAACTTGCTGAAAGTTAGCAGCAGTTCCTCATTTCGCTCTATAGCTCGGTGCAGCGCTGGACCGGCAGCATGACTTTTGTCGGCACTCTGCGTCAGTGGGATGAAGCTGTAGCTAGTGTTGACAAAGATGACTTGTCGAAGGCCCTCAGCATTTTTCTGTCCATTGAAGAACCCAATTCCAAGATCTATTTTAACATTGGTTGTCTTCATCTGCTGTACCAAAACCTGGACGCTGCTGAGAAGGTAGGTCTGATGTCATGTCTTACAGAGCGGCACACTGACTCCAGAGGTTACTAAAGTTGCAAAGTTTGATAGGGGCACAAAGAAAGTGTCCTGGGTGTTTGTTTAAGTGCAAAATTACCATGGAAGTATTTTTCTCTGTATGAAAATGCAAGTCATAGAGAAAGGAGAAGTAGGGATTCGTTTCTCAATACCTTTGAAGGAAGTTCTCATGTTCTCTCTTTTCACCTTCAGGCCTTTGATGGCAGCATTTCCAAAGATGAGCATATGGCTGTTGCCTTCTTTCAAAGAGGAATCACATGCTACAAGAAAGAGCAGTAAGACACGCCTCACACCTTCTGTTGACATGCAACACACTCTTATCACAATGGCAGCATGTAAAAAGAGTGATTATTGTAGTATGTTGCCCATTCACTCATGCTTGTGGCAACAAATTTCCTCAAGAAGGACAATAGAGAACCTGTCTGTTGTCTGTCTGTCTCGATCTAATCATTTGACATTTATATCACTTACACTTTGAAAATACTGTGTACTGGGTGAGCTATTGAAGTGCACCACAACTACAGTTTGATTCAAAACCAATGTTACTTATCATTATTGCATGGCATTACATTCTGTCATTGATGCGGTTGACTGAATGCAGCAGTAACGGGATGATTCCTGTTTGAAGGTACGAGGAGAGTTTAGCTGATTTCCAACATGCCTTCAAGGAGCTGCGGGGGAACCAGCTGATAGACTACACAACACTGGGTCTCAGAGTCAAACTATTTGCCTGGGAGGTCAGTATCTGAATGTGCCACACAAATACTTCAAATCACACTTAAATACTCTGTTGTTCCGATGTTAAATTTGTTGGTGATTTCTGAGGCTGTGAATCTGTCAGTTTGTGACACATTGCATCTATTAGCAATATATCTACTGTCCCTGCTGTTATTATCAACTGATAAAGTCGGTCTGAATAGATCACGTTTTCATGAGAAAACTTGAAAAGATATACATTTAGGCTTGTGATTGATCTATATATTTATATCAAAAAAATTAGCTCACACCATGTTTACACACGTGTGTATATATATATATATATATATATATATATATAAATAACTCAGTCATCTGATTTTCAATTCCCTAAACAACAAAAACACAGAATACAACTGCAACTCTCAATAAGAAGGAGATTGCAAAGTAATTCTCATTTCACTGTGGTACCCATTTACAACTTGTATAAATCTCAAAGAGGGGTTTCAAAGGCTTTATTGACTTTAAAGGTAGAATGAGTAGGATTTGTCGGTTGCGGACATGTAGGTCAGGTGAATTGGCCATACTAAATTGTCGCTAGGTGTAAATGTGTGTGTGGGCCCTGTGATGGCCTGGCAGCCTGTCCAGGGTGCCTCCCCACCTGCTGCCTAATGACTGCTGGGATAGGCTCCAGCATCCCCGTGACCCTTAGAGCAGGCTAAGTGGTTTGGATAATGGATGGATGGATGGGTTCCCAGATAGCGAAATTGCTGTGGCCCGGACCCGTCCCACACCCGACACTTTCATCCGGCCCACATACCGTGTGGAATGATGGCACTTGGGTGGTCCGCTCCTGTTTGAACCAAGCCATAGCAATGCCGCATGTGCCACATATTTGCCAAAGGTGGCCCATATTTGTTTTGTGGTATTTGGGCTATATTCACCATTTACCACACGGGCCACTTCAGAGTCACATCCAGATTACTTGTTGCTGAGAGCACCGTGTCTTTGCCAAAAAAAGGCCCACATTTGATTTGGCATCTTTGGGCCATATTTGCTATTATACATGTGGGCCACTTCAGGCTCACATCCATTTTGCCAGGGCCAGAAGAAGACCACCAGTGCCGCATCACTGCCTGAAGTGGCCCACATCCGGATGCTATCTGGGTTTGTAAACACGACATTCAAAGTTCGGATATCTGAAAATGACTTTTATTTGCCCAATTTAGTTTATAAGGATATTAAATTTGGAGTTATAATGGAGGATAGAAATATGGAAATGTTGTACAATAGCCTGATTATTATGGCTAAACAATTTATCCATAGATCTAGATTTATTAATGCCAGGCCGCTATTCTGAGCCTTCACGAACGAATTAATACATTTCAAGGAAGCACTGAAATGTATACAAACCAAACAAGCTTTGAATATTTACAAAAAACATACATATAATGATTTCTAATTAGACCTCTGTCTTCTTGTCTTTTTATTTTTTCCTTATTTTTTTGTTTCATGAAATACTAAAAAAAAAAAAAGTGTAACAGCTCAGTCTGAGTTGTACTATTTGCTCATTTGTCATTGTCATGGCCGGATTTTGTTTATTTAATAAAGGTATTAAAAAGATTTCAAAGTTGGCCCCTCCTCCCCGACAACGTCAACAGAAGGACACGCCCCCTGACCGCGGTTTGCGTCTGTTTGGCGCTGTGTCCGCCGTTGTCGTGGCTTCCTCTAGAGCAGTGGTTCTCAACCTTTTTGGGGTCCTGGACCCCCTGCGTATTTTTGATCTACCATGAGGACCCCTCCACCTGATCTTGGGGGGGGAGGGTTGCAATTTGATAGAAACAGTAGAAACTGCATTTTAAATTGCATTATAGCATTTATTCACTCTTTGGGGCAAAAATAAGAGCTTTCAGTTGTAACTCAGATATATGTAACAAAACAGAATTCTTATGCAGTAACTTTCAGATATATGTAACAAAACAGAATATGTATTCAGTAACTTTCAGATATATGTAACAAAACAGAATATGTATTTAGTAACTTTCAGATATATGTAACAAAACAGAATATGTATTCAGTAACTTTCAGATATATGTAACAACACAGAATATGTATTCAGTAACCTTCAGATATATGTAACAAAACAGAATATGTATTCAGTAACTTTCAGATATATGTAACAAAACAGAATATGTATTCAGTAACCTTCAGATATATGTAACAAAACAGAATATGTATTCAGTAACTTTCAGATGTATGTAACAAAACAGAATATGTATTCAGTAACTTTCAGATATATGTAACAAAACAGAATATGTATTCAGTAACTTTCAGATGTATGTAACAAAACAGAATATGTATTCAGTAACTTTCAGATATATGTAACAAAACAGAATATGTATTCAGTAACTTTCAGATATATGTAACAAAGCAGAATATGTATTCAGTAACTTTCAGATATATGTAACAAAACAGAATATGTATTCAGTAACTTTCAGATATATGTAACAACACAGAATATGTATTCAGTAACCTTCAGATATATGTAACAAAACAGAATATGTATTCAGTAACTTTCAGATGTATATAACGAAACAGAATTTGTATTCAGTAACCTTCAGATATATGTAACAAAACAGAATATGTATTCAGTAACTTTCAGATGTATGTAACAAAACAGAATATGTATTCAGTAACTTTCAGATATATGTAACAAAACAGAATATGTATTCAGTAACTTTCAGATATATGTAACAAAACAGAATATGTATTCAGTAACTTTCAGATATATGTAACAAAGCAGAATATGTATTCAGTAACTTTCAGATATATGTAACAACACAGAATATGTATTCAGTAACTTTCAGATATATGTAACAACAGAATTTTTATGCAGTAACTTTTAACAATGCAAACGGGAGCGAGATCTCTTATTAAAATACAATAAATGACACTTGTGAAACAGATGTAATTAGAGAAAAAAGTCCTGTTACCCTTTATAGTTTAGGTAGATAAAGGTATCAGTCACATTTGAGTAAAATAATCCTATTTCTATAAATGTCACAGGATCTTTTTTTTTAAAGATATTTTATTTTCACGGACCCCCTTGCAATTACACCACGGACCACTAGGGGTCCGCGGACCCCCGGTTGAGAAACACTGCTCTAGGGGGGGCGCTTACGCTCTGGATCTGGCACTTGGTCGCTGCGTTTGTACCGAGTCCCGCTGCCCAAAGGTGAAAGCCCAGAAATGCCCCGTTACACAGCAAGACAAGACAAGACCAGTCAGAAAATACAGGCAGAGGCCTCTGCAGATCCACACACCGCCACACGGGCCTAGTGGGGCGTAAGTGACGATTGAGAGGGATTATTTTTGTATGGGTCTACACAGTTGTACACTACTAATAAGACCCGTTAGCCCCCTAGCTAACGGGTCTTTAGCCGAGCGGTTAGTGACGTCGCCTTGTGGTGCAGTATACCCCATATCGAATCCCGCACCGGGCAACGAAATAACCGGTTAGGCAGTGGGTTTTTTTTTTTTTTAGGGAAATCCTCGTTCTGCCTTCAGGGACCTACACTACTTGTGTTGTGAACTGAGACGGGTTGTCCTGTGTGTGTCGCTGCAGGTGTTACACAACATGGCCTTGTGTCAGGCTCAGCTGGGACTCTGGGAGAAAGCCCAGGAGAACCTGCTCGCCGCTCTCGACTACAAGACGGAGGCCAAAGTCGTTCTGATTGACAGAGCTCTGCAGTCCACCCTGGTCTGTCACCCTGAACACGTTATTACTCTCAGCTAGGGTTGCCAGCTCCCTGAAATGGACACAAGGAACAGGGGACAGGGACAGGGGTTGGATGGACGGGGCGGCGCGGGCATAACAAATATAATGGGCCTTACACTACAAACACACACACACGAACATATATATACATTATATATATATATATATGTATTATATATAATAAGGAACGATTCCTTATTTTAAGGAACAGTTGGCAACCCTACCATGTTAACGACCGGGATAGCACTCCTACCGAAAACGACCATGGGCCGCCAAAATGACGGCCGGTTTTAAACTCTATATTCTGGCAAGATAAATCCCTGGCAAGCTAGTCCCTAGCTAACGGCTTTAACCGCTTTAACCCTTTAGCCGGGCGGTTAGTAACGTCGCCTTGTGGTGCAGTACACCCGGTATCGAATCCCGCACCGGGCAACAAAATAACCGGTTACACTAGTAAGTCTGTTGGAAACAACTGACACCAAAATTAACATTTTAACAACTATAATACTGTTTTTAAACAATTTAAACTTCAGAGAGGCATGGTCGAACTTGAATAGTAAAGTTGAAAAAGTGAAAATATTACCCGAAAAACAAAACGGAAAACACATATTGCTAATCTAACAAACCTAACAAGGGCTATAAAACGTGAAATTGGGGAAAAAAAGGAACTGAAAATAACCATCGAAACAGTCCCAAACAACGACCGGAACTTAAAAACTACTTCAGTGGAGATATGAATGCATTACACATGTTAGTAAGTCTGTTAGGAAACGACTGACACCGAAATTAACATTTTAACAGCTGTTAACGTGACCTTTCAACCCATTTAAAATGGCCGCTGTCTAAACGCTGCAACGCCTCGGTGGTAGTCATGGCGCGTCTCAGCCCAGTATCACAAACTGCAAATTTACCTCCGGGGGCTTTAAAGCAACACGACATACTGTCATTAGACCCTCGCATCGGATAGGGAACGACTCCCTAGAAACCCTTTAACAGGTTACTACTTCTCTCCACCGGAGGACGCTAGTGTGTTTCCAGGACAGGGCAATGAACGTCGCGAAGGAAATGACGCGCAACACACGTCATACGTGGCGATATGACGCGCAAATTACGCGCGGTCATTTTGACCGTTCGTGATCGTTTTAGGTAGGTCGTATATAGTGTGCCGTTGATCTAAAACTAATTTTAATGCAAATATATGCACGTTTAGGAGCATTCATGGAGAGGCAGGTCTGTCTTTTTCTCACAAAGTTATTAAACTTTGAAAATCCAAAACCGTCAAAATGACTGCCTTGACCTGAGTGGAGTGCAAACAGTAACTCAGAGTGACACAACGGTACAAAGGCAGACGACAGAAAAGGAATTTAACGTTAATTGTTTGAAAAGAGGCGAAACACTTTAAAATATTGACATATTAACTTGGACTTGCAGACTGTAATGTGAGTTTGAACATGGCTGGATAATTTAAATAGCACTTCAGCAAATGCTTCTTCCTTTCTTCTGCTTTACTTATACTCGCATGGTACATTCCAACAAGATGTGATATTCTGTGTCATTCCCAAAGGCAAGGCAACTTTTATATTATACTATATTTTATACACAAGGCAGACTGAATGTGCTTCACATAAAAATAAAACATACAATGAAAAGGGATTTGAAAAGTAATAAATAAAAATACATTTAAATTAATAAAAGAATGAAATCAAAATGTAATACAAGATTTACAGCTTTGCAAAAGTCAGAGTGCAAGGTTTGTGGTTTAGCAGAAAGCAATGGTAGAAATAAACGTTTTTAATACGGATTTAAAAGTAGTCAGTATTGGAGCAAGCCTCAAATGGAAGTTTATTCCAGCTATTTGTTGCATAGTAGTTAAAAAGACACCAAAAGACATGCAAGTTAGGGCCAGCACTCCCGTCTGTGGCTCTGACCAAGGCAAGGCCAATTTATCCATATAGCACATCTCCACAACAAGGCAATTCAAACTGCTCCACACAACACAAAATGCATCAAGAGACGCAACATAAGGCAATAAATAAAATTTTAAAAACCTATAAAAAGGGAGTAAAAGTTACAGCGCAGTGCAAGATGAAAATCAAAAGCTTCAAGTTTTATTTAATAAAAGGCAACGGCAAAGAGGAAAGTCTTCAGTCTAGATTTAAAAGAACTGAAAGTTGCAGCAGACTTGCAGTTTTCTGGTTTTTTTTCCAGATATGTGGTGCATAGAAACTGAAAGCTGCCTCTCCATGTTTAGTTTTGACTCTGGGGACAGAAACCAGACCTGTCCCAGACCATCTGAGAGGTCTGGATGGTTCATAGTGTAGCAGTAGGTCAGAAATGTAGTTTGGCCCTAAACCATTCAGTGCTTTACAAACCAAGAGCAATGCAATTATAATTACATAAACCGCAGATCCTCTAAATCTGTATCTCCTTCTTATTTCTGGGATTCTCATATTAATGACCCTACAAATGCAAATAGATTGTCTATAACTTCTGTTTTCACACAGTAAGTCCTTCTCAGATGTAAGCCCTTGTTTAAATGTACTACTGTATAGATCACATGCTGACACGCCTTGCAGTGACTGGTGCCACTTTTACAGATATTGCTCTTTTAACCGCCGTTCAACAGTTAATTTCATGATGCACGTACCTTTTAATAGCTGCATATACATGCATGTACGTATGAAAACTAAAATGCCTGTATGTGGTTCTGATGCCTGGCATTTCTTTTTATTATTTTTTGAAAAGCTCAATAGGAATTTGACTCTTTTTCCCTTTACACATTGTGAATCCTGATTTGATAATGCCGTGACGTTGTCTCACCAACAGAAACAGAAACTATTCAAGCTGGTTGAATTTCCGTCCAAAGTGTTGTTTAAACCAAATAAGAACTACGTGGCTGAGCTAGAGAAAAGGGACTACCTAGGAAAAGCCAAGGTACAACTCTATGTCTTCTATGTAGCTTCTATGTTATATTATTATAATCATAATTTTTCATTTTTTTGATCAAGACTTTGTATTTTGAAAGACAAAGCAGCAGACATGCGTTGGTTGCAAACAGATGCACTGTGCAGTACATTTACAGACAAGAGTAATCTGCAACGTCATTATACAAGACAGCTCCACACTGTTCATTAGATTATGGGAACTTAATGAAATGATTGAAACATCTGATGAGTATAGATCTGTGAACTGTTTCCCAATCAATCAGTCAAGTCAACATATCCTTATCTAATGGTTCTCAATCAGGTCCTCAGGTACCACCAGTACTACCAGATAGTTCATTACATTCACCTGCTCCTTATTGGAGACTGAATAACAGGTGGGTGTAATAAAATACCTGCTAGAATGGAAAACCAGCAGTACTGGTGGTACATGAGGACCAAGCAAGTATATTTACCTTTCTTTTTTTTTAAATTTTACTAAAAAGGGGTTGTTCTGTTGGAGTCAGTCGAAATAATGTCACCTGGAGGCTTGGCTTGTACATGCATTACCCACCGTTGTGCAATCTTCAGGTTGTTCCCAGTATCAATTCCACTGAAGGGCTCTTCTTACTTTCTTCAGGTTGTTGCCTCCATTATTCCCCAGGATGACTTCTCTGGCTTTGCTCCATTAATGCCACAGGTGACGTGTATTATTCCTTTCATTAGCAACAGCCAAAGCAAAATATTATTAGTTTCCTTGCCAATATTGTATTATTTGTTCGGTTTGGGGGGGGGGAGCAGAAAAAAACCATCATCAGTATATCTTTTTAAATGTCTGGAGGAAATAGGATATATTTAATAGATATCCATTTGCATTTTAGAAGTCAAGGTTATGCCTGAGACCTACAGCTATGCAGTCCTGTGGCTGAGTACACACATAAATGAGTAACACATGAGTAAACACATAACGAGTTAGGGAACCTCTCTAGTATTACTTTATAAATAGAGGTATATCAGTGAACACATTGATACAGAAGTTCTTGAATTTGAGTTATAATGATGACTAAGGGCTTTACGGCTAGTGAGACATCTCAACACACTACCAGCAGGCCTGTCCATCATAACACTGAGTAGATGCATCCATATAACAGATGGCAGAAATTGAGAACTTATAAGCAGCCCATCTAAACTAAAAAAAAACAACAACAACATGAAACCACATTGTGTTTGCACAGTCTGAATATGGTTTCCGTTACAGGTGTTGAGTGGCAATTGTAGTAGATTTGTTTCCTTCATCTCAGCTTATAACATGCTGCATTTATCAGGAAGTTTTGCTTGGGATGTTCGTGAGTGGTTTGCTCATATTGAGAGCTATTCATACTGTGTCGTGTCAGCGCATTGTGAAGGACTGATGTGATGCTTTGAATCCCCCTGCTGGGAGATAGTGTGGCGTATCTGCTGTGCTTTGATGTTAGAAAAACTGTGATTTGATTTGAAATTTTGATTATTTTTTTTTTCCCCTGTATCTGACAGGCTGACAATGGTCCGGCTGATCCTAAAGCACCTGAAGTTCTGAGGTAGAACACTGCTAAACTCTTTTAATGACCTCAAACTGATGCTATCCAAATAAACTCACACAAATGATAAAAATTGTTTATCAATATTCTGAATATTGTAATATTATAAGAATAATATTAATCATCACATTTACATTTAAACTATATCTCTAGTGCTAGAAGTAACATTAGTAGCCAATAGTGCCCCCTTGCACCTTAGTTTTCACTTATGGAATCCCACGTTTTGATGTTTGGGTCCAAGTACCTGGGCAGAGACAGAAAATTTGAATTGAATTGGGAAAAACTGAATTAAAAATATCATTTAGGATGTCTATAGGCTCCATTCAAAATCCAATTCACTCTTGTTGCCAACAAAGCTGAGAGCGGATCTCTTCAATCCATTTTAATTAGATGTTGGCATGTAAAAATATTTTATGACGGATTAAGTTTCTAAGAGGAAAAAAGCAGAGACGTGCGGTCAGGGGAGGCCATCATGAAACGAAAAAACAAATGATGATAGAATAAGATAAATATTAATATTTGTCTACTGATCTGTGCTATAAATGTAATTTATGTACAATTCCAATAATTTAAATCATTTTTAGTATCAAAATCGCCGAATTTGCATATTTCCTGTTCAATTAGAGGGGAGACACTCGAGTTGAGGCAGCGAGGAGTGGAGCCTCACCTCGGATTGCGCGATCCCTCACAAACTGGGTTGAGCGCGTGCCTTTCGCTTTCTCACTGTTTGTCACCAAATGTCATGTTTGTAGACACTTTTATTATATGTCCTCACTTTCCTTAAAATAGTTCATGTATTTCATGTATGTGTATAACCAGGGGCGGATCTACGGGGTGGCAAGGGGTGGCAGCTGCCACCTCTGGGACACAGTCTTGCCACCCCTGTTGCAACCCCATTTATAAATCAGATAATATGTTTTTAAAGTATATTTTATGTACATGCATGGTGAAGGTCAATGAGACCCCGCACCAAACTCATCTCAAACAGAAGTCGCCCATTTAGAATCCCCCTCCCCCTCACAGGCGTGGATCTACAGGGTGGCAAAGGGGTGGCAGCTGCCACCTCTGGGACACAGTCTTGCCACCCCAGGAAAAAATCTCTAGATCCGCCACTGTGTATAACATATTTAGTCTTGCTGATCTGACATAAAACCGCACTGAAAAAGCGTGAGATGAGGCAGCCAGTACCTCTGCCTCACTGAAGGGGGCGTACGCGTGAGCCCGCGGGGTTACGAGACGCTTTCTTCTTCTGCTGTTGCTCTTCTTTAACGCGGAGTCGAGTTCGCTACAGCGGTTCGTTTGAAAAAAAAAATTCTGACTGCAACAATGGTGGATTCTCTAGCTAAGCTCAAAAGTCTCTCGAAACTGGACTTTCAATCAAAAAGCGACGTGATAAATGACGGAAGACCAATGCCGCCGTTTTCAAACGGTAAGCCTGGCGGTGTGGCGGCGCTACAAGAACCAAGAAGCCTCGGCAAACATGAAAGATCCACTACTCGTATTCAAAGCCGAACTGCTTTGAAAACTTCTGGATCTTCGAGAACAGATTTTGGCTTTGGATGAACAACGGAGACTAAACATTTCCGTCCACGATGCTGAAGGTAAAGGAAACCCGGGAGGTTTTAAAAGACCCCATTAATGCAGCAACCTGCTTCCTAGCCATACAGTGATTAGCATTTCGTGGTGTAAACTACGAATAAGACACGTTAGCCCCTAGCTAACGGGTCTGACCCTTTAGCCGAGCGGTTAGCGATGTCGCCTTGTGGTGCAGTACACGTCGTATCGAATCCCGCACCGGGCAACAAAATAACCGGTTACATTGGTGGCAGCGGTGAGAGTACAAGCTCTTCTAGTCGTGGCAACTATGTAGCACTGTTGCATGCTTTTGCTGAGAGAGATGAAAGGTTAGCTAGACATTCGGAGACATCCGCTGTGTTTTCTGGGGGCCAAATGAACGGTGAATTGACGCTGCTATATTGGGTTCATATATTTGTAAATCTGACTCTGAAAAAGTCGGTGCCTCGCCAGCCGTGAACCCCACCGCACGTACGTCGCTGAAAAATAGTGAGCATACCAAGGCAGATGGGATTTTCTCAGAGGTGACATTGGGGTCCAGCGTCTGAGGGTCCACAGAGAAGATTCGACTCTCCAAACTCGTTTAAATGCATGGGGTAAATTGGTTGGATTAAAGATGCAGTGCGGCGTATTTGGCCACTAGTAGCGCTAATGAGCAAAGTGGGTCCATGCAACAAAACCGAAACACCTCGGTGTAGCGAGGGAGATTCCAACCGGCTATAAGTATGCTAACTGGCTAACCAAGGCTAACGGTCATTTCGGGGCTGTTAGCGTTTTGTAACCTTCGGTCAAATCACTTTTATTACGGTCATGCAATTGTCGGTTCGAATCCCCGTGTTACCTCTGGCTTGGTCGGGTGTCCCTACAGACACAATTGGCCACGTCTGCGGGTGGGAAGCCAGGATGTGGGTATGTGACCTGGTTGCTGCACTAGCGCCTCCTCTGGTCGGTCGGGGCACCTGTTCGGGACAGGGAGGAGAACATGTTCCTCCCACGCGCTACGTCCCCCCGGAGAAACTCTTCACTGTCAGGTGAAAAGAAGTGGCTGGCGCCTCCACATGCGGTAGTCTGCAGTCCTCCCCGGATTGGCAGAGGGGGTGGAGCAGAGACCGGGACGGCTCGGAAGAGTGGGGTAATTGGCCAAATACAATTGGGGAGAAAAGGGAGCAGCCCCCCCCCCCAAAAAAAAGACAAAGCAGAAATTGACAGCCCTGCCTACAACTTAACTTGTCAATCAAATGAGGGGGCGGGACCTTTCTCTCAGAGCTGTATCACTGAAATCTGGATGTAAACACTGTAGCTTTCTAAATATTAAAAATCAAGATTTTCTGAACATCTTAAAAGTAAATTTGTCAACAAATCCAGTTGGATCCAACGACATACTCCACGTCTGCACAAGGGAAATTGTGAGTGTAAAGAAGCTTCTGTTTGTTTTCATGGAAAACTCTGCAGTTCAGTCTTAAGAGAATTCTTCTGAGGAAATTTAAAATGCATTTTTATCAAAACCATCTCATACCATTGTGTGGAAAGGTGTGTTTACAGTGTGTGTCGTTTGGCCAGCAGGCCTGCAAAGCTGACCACTGGCAGATGGTTTTGTGTCCCCGCAGGGCTTTTGAAGGCGAACCCCATACTGTCCTGTTTGAGTTTGTCCCTGAAACCAGTGATGAACTGGCGGTCGTGCCGGGCAATGTGGTGTTTGTGCTGCAGAAAGGAACCGACAACTGGGCCTCCGTCATCTTCAATGGCAGAGTAAGCACCACCGCCACAAAAGCAACGTTTAGCAACGTGTGTACCTTCTCAGACATATGCACCTCCTCAAAGTGAAGTTTTAGAGTCTCCTTCCTCCTTTCATCCTCAGTTCAGACCATTTTAAGATTAGGGTTGGCCGATATGGAAAATATTATTACAATAATTTTAGGGAATTCTGCATTATGCATAGATTCTTATGCAGAAATCCTACATTTAAGAATTCAACTGAGGTTCATCACATTGAACTGTTTGATAATGCCCAGCCCGATTAAAAATTCAATGCTGAATTCTCGTTTATAGAGAGGACTTGTCCCTTATAACTACCTGGAACGTCTGGAGATGACCTTGTCTTCCAAACGCAATCAGGTATTGCCTTTTTTTGTTTTGCTACTGTGTTCGTGACCTTGTTTGCAAATGTATTTAATTTCTGTATTTTCATAAATTCTGTTCCCGTTTGTAAGATTTAATGTGCTCTCAGTGGTGCCAGTGTTTCTGAATTTCAGTAGGGAGCTAATCCGTTTGTGTGTAAGCTTTGAAGACGTCATGTTCGGCAAATGAGAGGTTAAAAAAACAAGTTGCATGCAGCATAAATACGATAAACCTAAATAACTGATTGGTAATTTGTGCGCTGTGGTTTTTCGCTGCAGGTTAAATGGGCAGAGCACGTTGGCCGTTCATACCAGGGCTGCTAAAACGCCAATGATGACCTCCATGTTTCCTATTCATGTTGATTTGCTTAAATTTAGTTAAAGTGGCTTAGATTTATAAAGCTTCACATTCAAATTTTATTTTTATTAGAGCTGGACTACTCAGAGAGCGGTTATCAGAGGTTACCATCATGACTGATGGGTATTAATTATTAATAATTATTATTGATATTATAATAATTAATAATATAATGATAATATGATAATTAATATTGTGGGGTGGCATGGTGGCGCAGTGGTTAGCGCAGTCACCTCACAGCAAGAAGGTCCTGGGTTCAAGCCCCAGGGTAGTCCAACCATGGGGGTTGTCCCGGGTCATCCTCTGTATGGAGTTTGCATGTTCTCCCCATGTCTGTGTGGGTTTCCTCTGGCCGGGGACTCCGGTTTCCTCCCACAGTCCAGAGACATGTAGGTCAGTTGAATCGGCTGTACTAAATTGTCCCTAGGTGTGTGTGTGTGGGGCGGGGGGGGGGCCTTGTGATGGCCCTGGTGGCCTGTCCAGTGCGTCTGCCCACCTGCCACCCAGTGACTATTGGGATAGGCTCCAGCATCCCCGCGACCCTGAGAGCAGGAGAAGCAGTTTGGATAATGGATGGATGGATAATAATAATTAATAATTGAATTATGGTTATGGTACGGTGGCAGCCCGTGGTGTCTGGAGTGAGGTGCAGCGTTAGCAGCAGGTGGAAGAAGCATCTTGTTGCTCCACAGCTCCCAAAAACAGTCTTAAAACAGTCTTATTGTGTTTTTGGGGGTTGCTGAAGCAAAGAAACGTGCTGCTGCTTCTGGACAGTTTGAGTCAAATGGGGGGACTGTGTCTATGTGTTTTTGTGTACACCCATAGATGAGAACAAATCCGAGGTAGAACAACATATGATTTCCTTTGTGGAGTGTTTCTGAGCTTCACCGTGCTTGTGATGAAAGTAAAAGTGGTTGTCTTTTCTTCTTCACTGTACTTAGGATGGAAATGACAACCGGCAGGACATATCAGAACCTCCAACCAGAGAACCACCAACCCGACCCAAGAGGAAACAAGGTATATTTGTTTATCTGATGGGACCGAAATGAACTCAGGTCTGTTTTTTATTTTTCTGCCGGGTGGTTAATTATATTGGCCTGTTGTGTGTCAGGTGTGTCAGGTATGACAGGCGTGACAGGTATGGCAGGTGTGTCAGGTGTGACAGGTATGACAGGAGTGACAGGTGTGTCAGGTATGACAGGTGTGACAGCCGTCTCATTAGGGGCCTGACACAATGGGAGAATTACTTTCACATCAATGTTATTTTCCACTATTGTTTTCTTCCAAGTTATTTCATATGATACACTGTGACATCTTTCTACACGTCAATCAGGATTCAAATCTTATTCCTTGCATTTTTAACAACGTGTACCGATGTACGTCAAGAAGACATAAACCAACCTTTCTATTCTATTTCTATTCTTGGGGTCCCATCATTTCAGCTCCAAATCCAAACTCGGAGAGGGAAGGAGACACACAGACGGAGGTACGCCGACACCGAAACCGTTCAAATAATATTCCAATACTGATCCAACACCACTGAAAATACCATACAAATGTCGCTCATATAGTATCATCAAGCAAAACGTCACCATTCAAATCAGCAGCTCCTCCGTGTGCTGCTGTACATAAGCGGAACTAATCTCTTTCTGACTTTAAAAAAAAAAATTTATTGGCATCGGCTGTTCTTTTAATTTGACCACTGCCTGTTCATTGTATTGAATTGTGACAGTGTATTTTAAGGTATATTTTATTGTGTTTATATTGAATTTGTCAGATTTTGATTTGTTAATTTATATCTGGACATCTATTTCATTGACTAATGTATTTAATTTTTGGCAAATCCTTTTAGGCATACTTTGTGATACTGGACCTTAAAGACGATAAACCTTAAATGTCTTATTTAGCAAGTCTGGTTAGATTGTGAAAGCAGTAAGAACTAATGGCACCTTGTCCTCTCAATTGACGCCAGGATGCAGAGATGGGGGAAAGTAACACGTGCATTGTCAAAGTCCATTTCACCTACAACATCGCCGTCTCTCTGTCTTCCGGGTCGGCCTACACAACACTGATGGAGAAAATCAGTAAGAAACTCAACCTGCCAGCCGCCTCATTCACCTTGAGGTATTGCATGTTGTTGTGTTGTAAAAAAAAAATATATATATATATATATATGCAACTGGTAAGTGTTGAACTTTTCGTGTGAAGTTTAATTTTTGTTTTTTCGGATTCTAGTTTTAACTCCTCAGAAAATGGACTAACAGTGATTGATAGGAACACCGACATGGAGAGCGTCTGGATCAGCGCCAATGGCGGCCGCATCACCTTGTGGTGTGACGTAGAGGACGTAGACAACGTAGACAGAGAGGTGTGTTTACATACACAACTGAAGAGTTTGTGTTATAGATGTAAAATACTCATGTTGTGTCTCACCCGATGGTAACTGAAAATGTGGGTCTGTTTGACTCCAATCTTTACACCATTAGTGATGTGAACAAACCTTTTACAGCATCAGAAAACATCAGACTCAGATTTAGTTGTTGTCTCATGTTAGTCCTTGTATTAAGAGACCTGTCAGTCAATCTGGGAGTGACAGCCGCTTCCTGTGCTGTGGTATGTAGTTTGGTTTGTATAGCTGGTTCAAAGCTATTAAAGCCCAGCTGTGGAGTATTTTATCCTGAGGTAATTCCTTCAGTCGAAGACTGAACATTACATCATTCACCCCAGGCCAACATGAAAAGGGTGCCTTTAATATTTTACACAAACAGTTCAAGTTAAGACTGAACTTGAAAATGTTTTTGGTTTCTCCTTTTTGACATCGTTCTAAAGAGAAATATCTGTTGCTCCGAACATGGTTCCAAACTAATCCAGATTCACATTCAGACAACTTTATTTATCCCAGAAGGGCAAGAAAACCAAAGTGTCTCTCATACGTTGTGCAGCTGGTCGATAGGACAGGACATTTGAATGCCGGTGATGTGTGCTACTATCTCTTACCTAAACTGTTAACTAGAAAATGATCTAAATGAGTTGCTGGTCACTTTGTATATTTAGAAAATGGAAGAGGAGCCACAGAGCCAGACTTTCTTGGTAGCTGTTCACTCCTTCGACTCGGCAAATCCAGAGGATCTCAGTTTCCATCAAGGAGACAGAATCACACTTCTCTCAAAAGGTGATGTACGGTACCATGCCGCTGTATTGGGAAAACTTCGAATCTCACACACACACACACACACACACACACACACACATACATACACACACACATATATATAGCGTTTTTTTTTTCCCCTGAAACCGTCAATGGTGTTGTTTTAAGTGCTCAACTAATGAAGAGCGGAGTATCAATTTTTTCCTGTATCTGTATTGATATATATAGACTCCAAAAAAACAGTTATTTAAATTTGTGCTCTGTTGTTTTTAGTTAACCAGGACTGGTTTGAGGGCCAGTGCAATGGGAATACTGGGATATTTCCTGCAGCATTTGTGGAAGAAGTTTCTGAGAGGAGCCAGTAACACACCGTTATCCTGAATCTCCATCAAGTGCAATTTAATAACCATAAACAAATTTATAAAAAATCCAGTATAATATATTGTCAGTCACAAAAACTGCCTGGCTTACATAAAGATTACAAGTCTGTTTCATGGTGTGAAGTGACAGTTAATGTCTTGGTGGGATAACTGGTGACCTTCATACCATTTCCCCAGCATGGTAAATGTATGAATGTTAATCAAAACGTGAAAGATGGCAGCACACTGAAGTCTCGTTCTAGTGAATTTATTATTTTAAGTTTGGACTGGCAAGTCAGCCTTTATCAGGGTGCGACAAAATAATGATAGACATTTAGACATATGTACACAGTTACATTCACAGGCGTAAGCCATCAAGCAGAGGTTGCATTCTGGGTAATAAAATCAATTAAGCCAATACCATTACATAATTGTGCAGTAGTAATGTATGACTGCTTGCACGTTGTAGTGCACTGAATGAAGTGCGTAACGCATGAATACAAGACGCTTTACATGCAGGGATGGATTTTGGTTTGTGGGTGTTTGTGTGAGTTGAGTGAGGGGTAAAATCAGGAAGCTTACAAGTACAAAGCACCCAGTCCATAAGAACTGGATATGCTCTAATTCTATATTTATGTGGCCTGTCCAGGGTGTCTCCCTGCCTGTCGCCCAGTGACTGCTGGGATAGGCTTCAGCATCCCCGCGACCCTGAGAGCAGGATAAGCCGTTCAGATAATGGATGTGTGTGTGTGTGTGTGTGTGTGTGTGTGTGTGTGTGTGTGTGTGTGTGTGTGTGTGTGTGTGTGTGTGTGTGTGTGTGTGTGTGTGTATATATATATATATAGGCCTCTTCAATACATTTCAAATGTAGTTGCAGCGGGTGTAGAGTACTGAGGGGATCTTCAACAAGAGTTTGTGGCAAGAGAAATGTGGAGCAGCTTTTTAAAGATTAAATGCGTTTAAAATGTTATGTGACGACTTAAAAATGACGGTAGAATAATCTATTCTGTTTAGTGCTTAGTGTCTTTTCCCTCTAGTACACTTTGATAAACTAGAACTGTGTGTAATTTTAACTTAAGTCATATATATGCTAAATAAATAAATTTGTCTGTGAAACATGAAGATTCAAGTTTCCTTTCTAGTGCAAGTATGACCCTGTTTACACTTGTTTTTAAAATGCATTTTGGGCGATCGGATCACAAGTGGGCAGCAAGACACATAGCTGTTTACACCCGTGTCTCTCACTAGTCTTTAAATGCGTCCTGCTGACCGCTTGTGATCAGATTTCATTACTCCGAAGAAGAAGATTTCCTGTTGCGTCCTTGTTGAGGACGCATCAGGACGCATCAGCATTTACACGACAAAAGATATTAGGTCAAATGCGTCCCAGACCACCTTGGCAAATGGTTTGAGTACCCGGTTCACAAAACATTTTGGTGGTCGTTTACACTTGTATTTAGCGCTGTCCACTTGTGATCTGATCGCAAAAAAAACAAAACGCTTTTTAAAACCAAGTTTAAACGGGGTCTATTACACTTTCAAGTGAAAAAGCTATTCTAATATTAAACGTGTGTTAGGAAATGATTGAACAGATTGATACCATAGGCAATGATGAGATCATCTTTATTAACAGTGCTAAAGAAAAGGGAAAATAAAGTAGAAAAAAATAACAGGCTGTACATTGAATAATAAAGGCAATAATATCCAATGTAAGATAGTTAAATACACATAGTGGGCTGACTAGTAAAAGTACTTAATGTCCCGTGCACAGAATGAACATGTGCTGACAGGACACTCGCCTTACAACGCAAAATAAGAAAGGTGACAGCGGTGGGGTCAAAGAAGACCAAATAAAGACAGAATAAAGTGCTTTCCAATGACTTCCATAGTGAAACTGGATCTACACCTCCAGTAAAAGTGTATTTGATGTATTTTTTATCAGCTGTGAAAGATTGTTAGGTTAAAATAAGCATTCTGGTTCAGTTATTCAAACATCTCATGCAAGGCTTTTTACTTTCAAATGGCAACTGCGGTTTATCTATGAGAGGCGTTTTCTCTGAGCATCACGTCGCTCCTCGACACAAACAGGCCACTCCGTATTCACTGCTCCAGCTACAGTGTAATTTGAAATATCACAAGTTTGAATAGCGAATATCATTCAATTTTTATGTGTAAATATTACAGACATTCGTAATAAACTATCTAAATAAACACATCCCATGACATGAAAAGTTGAACAAACTATTGCCAGTGGTATTTTTTTCTTGGTTCAGCTGTCAACAGTAGTTTTTTTTTAATTTATTTAAAAGCTGCACCTTCATTTGTAAAAATGTTTCGGTATTTTCTTTAGCTCTCATACACAAATCCCCAAATGTTTTTTTTTTTTTTTTGCAGCAAAATTGCAGGCAAAAAAAATATATCAAGGTTTGAACACGTTTCATCCTGATTACAGATCATTTCTCTCCCAGTGTTGCCGGATGGACGCCATTTCAATGTAAAGCTTGCCCCAAGTGTCAGAATCTCATATTTGAATACTGTCATAATGTCGTCTTTACCATTTCAGGGTTACTCACGTGCAGCATTTTAAATAGAATAACATATACAGAACAAGAGAAGTTCTGGTAACCGTGTCCTGAGCATCAGTGTGAATTATATATCGTTAATAACAATAACTAAAATGTGATGGTCTTGAGATCATTTGGGACTTAACAGGAAGATCTTGTTGGTTGGAGGTGAAGCATCAGGATGACTGACCCTCCTCTTCATAAGCGATGGCGATGCCCTTCCTCCCCTTGACTGCCTTCACCACCGGCGTCTCCCCAAGCTTCTGCTCCAAACCCTGCCAGCTCCGTCCTGCCAGAAAAGAGGCTGGAGAACACAGACAGGAAAACGTTTAAAGCCGGAAAAGCACTGCAAGTCCTTTCAAAGTCCTGATCGACTGAGAAAATATTCTCCATCACACGTCACGACTGACGTTTACGGATCAGTTGTGGATAAACACACTCATGATGACTGCTGTCATGGAGACACATTACTTGTCAAAGAGCTCAGATTGGTCCAGATTACAGTCGTGAAAATCAAAAACATTTGATTTTATCTCGACAGCTCCAGCTGGTCGAAGGTTTGATCGGGAGGCGAGTGATTTGCATCTTAAACCTCCAAACACGACAAGAAATAGCGTGCCGACTTTCCATTGTGACCCGACCTATTTTAAATATGGTGCAGACCCTCCACCATCTTGAAAATCAGTCATGGGTGGGAAGCCGGATGTGGGTGTGTGTCTTGGTTGCTGCACTAGCGTCTCCTCTGGTCGGTCGGGATGCCTGTTCAGGGGGGAGGGGGAACTGGGGGTCCCCCTAGTAAAACTTCTCACTGTCAGGTGAAAAGAAGCGACTGGTGACTCCATGTGTATGGGAGGAGGCATGTGGTAGTCTGCAGCCCTCCCCGGATCGGCAGAGGGGGTGGAGCAGCGACCGGGACGGCTCGGAAGAGTGGGGTGATTTGCCAAGTATAATTGGGGAAGGAAAAAAAGAGGGAAAATCCCCCCCCCTCCCCCGAAAAAAGAAAATCAGTCACCATGATATATAATATAATATACTCGGCCTTTCAATCATCTGTGTTCCCAGTTTAAGAGATGTACAAGAGACATCTCTACACAACTGAAGATCTGACCGTCCATGAGAGGCATTTTCTCTGAAACATCAGAAACAGAAAACTAGAAGTAGAGTAATGGTATCGTCAATTTTATCCGCCCTTTGTTTGGGGAGGGTCAAGCTGCTGAGCTGTCGCCAAACCAGCCAGTCATATTCTAAGGTTGTTGCTAGTTACAGTGACGCCAGCCTCCTGTGCTACCGTCATACTCTCTCAGATTGAATTTACCCCATTTTCTTTCTGCTTGCCGCCTCATCTGTCGCCCGCTAGCTACCGCCTCCCAGTTCCACTGCCCCTGGCGGTCTAGCATATGCTATTTAACGCAAATGCATTGCACATTGCTTGTAAATTGTCAGACTGTTGTGGACTATAAAACAAAACATAAAAACTGAACAAAAAATGGATACACTCTCATTCGCTCTGCCCCAGAATAAATTCAATGCCTCCCTAACTAAAATTCAAGACATTTTTAAACATTTTTAGAATTTAAAAAAAAAAAGAAAAGAAAGAAATTCAAGACGTTTTAAGACTTTTTAAGGATTTGCGAGTACCCTGAGAAATGCAAACCAAACAATTCTACACCTGCGCTAACCCCAGAGACAGTCTCTTAAATTAAGTAATCTCTGATGCTTTTCCTTACCGGCTGGGTCGGTGTTGGCCAAAGTGAGCGCCTGGTTCCTCAGGACCACGGAGGAGCCTGTAGGGGGCATCGCAGACCCGATGGGTGACAGGTGTCTGCTTCGGAGAGCTCCTGTGATAAGTGACATGTCGGTGTCGTCACACTCCTCCTCCTCCTCGCTAGCTAATGGCACGTGACTCTTCCCACCTGGAGGAAGAATGAGAATGACATTACCAACACTCATTAGACTCCACATAGAGGCACTTTGTCTGAAAACATCTCACTGCTCATCCATACATCCTGTTGGTAATCAATGATTTGTGAGAAACGGTACATAAACTATCTTTGAGCGACTAAAACTGCAGTTGAGATTATAGATTATTTACCAAATATGTTATTGCCTCAAGAGAAAAGAAACCCATTCCAACCTGGCAGGAGAAGTCGAAAGTCTGTGATGTACTCCTCTGACCACTCCCTGTTCCTGTTGCAGGCCACCTCCATCTCAAACGGTGTCACAACGGGTTTGTAGAACTCACTCGAGTCCAACAGGGAGTTCTCAGGGCAGGCGATCAACACAAAGATGTCAATTTCAAGGAAGTTGGCCAGCTTGGCCACGTTCAGCTTCCCCATGGCGAACATGTAGCTCTTCTTCCCGGCTCTGTGGATGGTCTCCTTCAGTTGCTGGATAATGCTGAGGTAGTCGGCCACACCCAGCGTGCCAACCAAGATGCCCACCACGTTGGCATCTTTTGCTCTCTCGATCGCATAATATCGCTTCATCAGGGCCCGGTTGATACTTACAGATTGTGCCTGCCCTGTTGCTGTTGAGGGATCAAAGGAACTAAAGGAGCAGCGGTTCCAAGTCATCATGAAGTTCCTTAGGGTCGCCCCCTCTTGGCCAATGAAGAACATGCCGTAATCCTTTATGTCTACATCTGGTTTCAGGGCAAACCGCCTTCCAAAGTGGCACACAACTTGACTTTCATCCTGGTTTGATTGACAGCTGTCACTGGGATGCCCTTCTGTCTGTCCGTGACTGTCGCACTGCTCCCCCTTCACAAGTGTCGAGGCAACAACGTTTGGATAGTCTGGCATTAACAGCGCAAGGAGCTCATCTGAGGGAGGAAAGGCTTTATTACGATCGGGTTACAGACGCCACCATACGGAGCCGACGTTACATTCTGCTGCCCCCTGCCCACCTCTCAAAAACTGCTGTTTGAAAAGGTGAGGTGACGGAAAAAGATAAAAAAAACATTTCACTCGTAGTCTCAGGACCAACGACTACGTTTGCTTCTTTTCTATTTTTTTCTATCACCTCACATTTTATTTTGTGCACCATGAGCAACTTTTGTTTTTGAGACTTTTTTCATATAATATAAAGTAAAAGACAACAAGATTTTTACTTGTGACAGCTTTACCAGCTTTTATTTTAATTTTCCTTCAAGGGATATCTTCTTGTGTTTTGACTAAAATCGGACTGATCTTGGTACCGAGTTAGACCTCAAAACCTAGAAAAATGAAATCTGTGGGCATTGGATGCATTTGAGAAATCAAGAAAGGAAATCGGGGGGGCAGCTTACCGATAACATGGGCATAGTTGACATCATACAGGACAATGACATGGCTCTGTTTGTCGGGGTAGAGGTCTCTGAAGGCCGAGTTACACTTGTCCAAGTCCACCGGTCGTCTCTCAAAGATGTACATCAGCGGCAACCTTTTAGATGGGCTGAGGCATGCCCTGCCATAGTGTATGATGCATTCAGCTCCAACATGCTCGGCCGCCACCTTGTCTACACAGCAGCTGGTCCAGAGAGAGAGAGATGAGCGACAACTGATGTGACACAATCCCACTTATTAAATACCCTCCCATCACAAAATAAACCCGTCCTTCGGGTGAGAAGTTAAACCGAGGTCCTGGCTCGCTGTGGTCATTAAATATCCCATGGCACTTATCACAAAGAGCAGGGGGTTCCCCGGTGTCCTGGCAAACTTCCCAACCTGTCTCTCCATCTGGCCACCGAATCATCCCCCCATGTAATTCGCTCAATGATTCCTCCCTCTCCACCTAAAGCTGACGTGTGGCGAGTGTTCCAGTGCAAAAATGGCTGCCGTGCACCACCCAGGTGGTGCTATACTGGTGATGGTTGAGGTGAGTTTTCCAGCTTCAATGTAAAGCGCTATGGGTCTCCAGATAAAGTGATATATAAATGTAACCCATTATTATTATTAAAGAACGCCAGGCTGGGTAATCTTAGACAACGTGGGGTTAGACCGACAGATTCTCACACACGATCCCCCCGCATTATTCTCCCCTTTCCCTTTGTTCTTTTCTATTGCTTTTTTATTTAAGATAAAACAGAATAGCAGTTACAACAAAGCCTGACAATGTTATGAAAACATGAATTTTGATTATTGCTTTCTATCATTTTCCCCTACAATACCAGTAAACACAAGCAAAAACTCGACCAAAGCTGTAAATCAGAGAACCGAGTCTGTAATGTGTGATGTCGCCGTCCTAAATTATGTTCACACACTCCCGAAATTCACTTTGTACACAGTGTGGTAGGAGGATAATGCTTTTCCAACTCAAATACTCCAGGTACATCATCAGATCTAATTCTTCGCGTGAGGATTTTTGCCGTTTCCTTACCTGCCATAGGAAGTGTCTCCGAGGATGAAGAATTTAGCTTGTGTTTCGCTCTCTATCGCTGCAGATATCGAAACGGAGTCCACCAACAGTTCATCAGGAAACTGCAGCGCCACCTGTAGGCAGCAAATGTTTTCAATTACTCTCGTGGTTAATACACAGAACAGAAGTCGGGGCTGAGAGGTTGCACATTTTCTTGAAGTGTATCCTGAAATCTGCCAGGCCTCCCAACACATCCAGCAAATTTCTGAACTTTCTCGAGAAATTAAAAGATTTTAAGACGGATTTGGTCGGCGTTCAATATAATGTAAGATGACAGCAGCTTTCAACTAGTTGGTTCTCATCTATATATGTCCTGTCTGTATTTCTAACCACAAACAAAACATAGAATCACAGTGGTGCTGTAGTGGTGCAGAAAGTGTAGTCACTTAGGTATTTATGAGGAAATGTAAAGTCATCAGGATTGACTTTGTCAGAGCTTTGACTTGTGAAACCCAATATTACGTCCTGGGTAAGAATCGCGTAACCGTGGTGTTCTCTTTTTGTTTTTGTTTTTCTGGACCCCCCCCCCTTTTCTACCCAATTGTATCTGGCCAATTACCCCACTCTTCTGAGCTGTCTTGGTCGCTGCTCCACCCCCTCTGCCGATCCGGGGAGGGCTGCAGACTACCACATGCCTCCTCCGATACATGTGGAGTCGCCAGCCACTTCTTTTCACCTGCCAGTGAGGAGTTTCACCAGGGGGACGTAGCGCGTGGAAAGATCACGCTATTCCCCCCAGTTCCCCCTCCTCCACCCCGAACAGGCACCCCGACCGACCAGAGGAGGCGCTAGTGCAGTGACCAGGACACATACCCACATCTGACTTCCCACCCGCAGACATGGCCAACTGTGTCTGCCTGGTATTTGTATGAAAGCGGGTTTGGCCTTTCTAAACAAGTGCTGATAAGTGATGTACCTACCTTTCTAAACTGATGCTGGATGATGAAGTCACAGGTCTTTCTTATCTGGTACAACTCTTCCAGGCTGTCCAGCGGAGCACTCTTCCCCGCGGTTCCGTCCACTGAGCGCTGGAGGACGGCCTCCGCGCTGCTGCTGAATGCCTCGGTCATCTTCTCATTTTAAAAATCCTGCAAAGAAAAAAAAAATTGTATGAAAAAATCCGCCAAATTAACTGTGCGGTAAGACAACTGAGATGAGATGAAACAGTTACCGGTTTCACGATACACTAAAATTCCTGACAGTATTTTCAAATTTTAATCATTAAAAACGTGTTTGATAACCGCGCTTTGAAAAACTCACAGCAAATACAGTCCAGCATCAACCAAAGTTAGCATCAGTTTCCCCTACGCAAGGCTTCTTCTTCTTCATCTTAATTAGTGTTTATTGGCGGTTGGCAAACCAGCTTCGAGGCGCATTACCAATGCACTTTGTCAGGATTGTGTCAGCCCAGATAGCAAAATTGCTGTGGCCCAGACCCGTCCCACACCTGACTTTCATCTTTCATCCGGCCCACATACCGTGTGGCAGGATGGCACTTGGGCGGTCCGTTCCTGTTTGCCAGATCTGGGCCAGAACCGAGCCATAGCAATGCCGCATGTGCCACATATTTGCCAAAGGTGGCCCATGTTTGTTTTGTGGTATTTGGGCCATATTCACCATTTGCCAAACGGGCCATTTCAAGGTCACATCCAGATTACATGTTGACGAGAGCACCACATCTTTGCCAAAAAAGGCCCACATTTGATTTGGCATTTTTGGGCCATATTTGCTATTATACATGTGGGCCACTTCAGGCTAACATCCATTTTGGCAGGGCCAGAAGGCCATCAGTGCCGCATCATTGCCTGAAGTGGCCCACATCCGGATGCTATCTGGGAAGGCAGCGTCATACATTTTTATTTGAAAATGTTACTTAAAAAATGAATGTGTCGTATTTTATATGTAGTCCAAGTTGAAATGATTTCCTTATTTGTCATGAGTGAACGTCTACATTTGTAAAAGGATACAGTTAGGGTAGAATCAAAGGAAATGTTTTATGTCTGTATCTACAAGTAGGCCATCATAGATTAATTCTAGTACATGAGAGACATGGTGTTCTCTTCAATGAAATGTAAAAAAAAAAGTATATATATATATATATATATACACACACACACACACATATATATATAGCGTTTTTTTTCCGAAACCGTCAATGGTGTTGAGTGCTCAACTAATGAGGAGCGGAATATCAACACGGATACAGGAAAAAAGATTTTAATGCATAGCAGTACAGGCCTGTTTCTGCTCTGCATTAAAATCTATTTTCCTGTATGAATGTTGATATATATATATATGTGTGTGTGTGTGTGTGTGTGTGTGTGTGTGTGTATATGAGTATCGGCAAACGGCCAGTTTGAAAATATCGACATATCAAATATTGGCAAAAATCCATTATTGCGCATTCCCATTTTCTGCACATTACATTACATTACATTACAGTCATTTAGCCAACGCTTGTATCCAAAGCGACTTACAATAAGTGCATGTAACGTAGGAAATCAGGGGAACTACTAGTCATCAGAAGTTTTTAACATTTTAACAATAATACTGCACCATACATCATACACTATGGCACATTTTAACAATGATGCTGCACCATACATCATACACTATGGCACATTTTAACAATAATACTGCACCATACATCATACACTATGGCACATTTTAACAATAATGCTGCACCATACATCATACACTATGGCACATTTTAACAATAATGCTGACAACTGTGATAATTTTGGCCACTATAATTGTGATGTGAAATGTTCCTACCACTTAATCTCTAGAACTGAGCGATTGACACATTCACAAGGGAAGGATATTGTAATGGGCACCACAACTGAGGTTTGAGTCCTGAGGGTTTTCCATGTAAACTAACACTGGTTTGTTGCCGACTTGGAGCAAATGCCACTTTCATGTTTCCATGCATGCTCAATAATCCAGAGTACACCTGTCGCCATTTTACAATGCGGTGACTGCAACCATTCCCAAATCCCCTGTGAATAGCACACGTGGTCGTTGAAACTCTTGCTAACTTTCAGATATATGTAACAACACAGAATATGTATTCAGTAACTTTCAGATATATGTAACAAAACAGAATATGTATTCAGTAACTTTCAGATATATGTAACAACAGAATTCTTAAGCAGTAACTTTTAACAATGCAAACGGGAGCGAGATCTCTTATTAAAATACAATAAATTACACTTGTGAAACAGATGTAATTAGAGAAAAAAGTCCCGTTACCCTTTATAGTTTAGGTAGATAAAGGTCTCAGTCACATTTGAGTAAAATAATCCTATTTCCATAAATGTCATAGGATCTTTTTTTTAAAAGATATTTTATTTTCACGGACCCCTTGCAATTACACCACTGACCACTAGGGGTCAGCGGACCCCCGGTTGAGAAACACTGACTTAGACGAGTAATGAAAGGTTTCCCTCTCAGACGCTGTGTCCAGACGAACCGATTCAGCTCTATCTGACGGTAAGGACAGGATGTTTAGGTTAGGGGGGGAGGGGGGGCTATTCCCTTCATGTGTATGTTACGCATTCCACCGACGAGAAGTACGACTTGTTGGCGTGTTTACCATGAAGTATTTACGTTATATTTCCCATAAACCGGCTTATGACTCTGCTTGTGGTCATATAACTAGTATAAGACAACTGACGTCAATAAGTAAACTCCTGTTACTACTACTACTAATAATAATAATATCAATAATAATAATAATAATAATAATACACCTGCATCAGGTGTAACGGTCACTGCCTACAAGATCATAGCCAGCTCGTTAACCCACAAGAACCAGAGATGATCACTGAGCTTACCTTAATTAGGTTAATCAAATATATAACGTCATGGCATAACGTTAATTATCCAGTGATTCCAACCTGCTGCGTGTGGCATCCGCGTTTTTACTGTTGTATCATTTTCATAATAAAACGCACTTATTCTCGTAGAAGCGATGGAAATTCACAAGTCAGCTACACGTGTGGTTTCTTCTTCGTTTTTTTCTCTTCTTCGTGTACTTTCAAAGCTGTTGTCACCCAGCTTTAATCATCTTGACCGCCACCTGCTGCACCGGCGTAAGGCTGAACGTCCTATGGAAGCAGATGGTTCATGGTACTCAGCTGTACTTTCTGCACTTAAACTCTGTGTAGTTTGTTCGTTACTATAAAGCCAATAGCGCCCCCCATGCTAGCTTATCTCTTTGTTTCAGTTCAGACTATTCTCTCCTGTTACCTTTCTTCAGTGTATGATCTCATGCACAGTACAGCCTTCTCTGAGACGCTCCATCTGTGTTCTGTCAGCTCTTATCAGTACTCTCCTGAACTACTGAGGGCTCTCATTTGTTAACACAGTTTACTTTATTGATAGTTTTCTACACTGTCAATAACCCAGCACCTTTTATTAGTGAACAATTTTAGTCCACATTTTTTCTTACAAACCTAAATCCTTTCCTCCATCACCCCTTTGTCAAAATACAAACAAGCTGGAATGCCAAACGTTTATCGTTGTTATTAAGTTATCATGAGCCCATGTCAGAATCTAGAGGAGACATTCAACTGTTCTTCTCTGATAGTCCATCAGCTCTAAAGCAAATAAACAAAATGTGCATTTTAACAGCTCGCTCGACGATTCTCTGATCAAATCATTATTCAGTTTTTCCACAACTAAGTTTGCATCAACAAACAGCTCGAACGATGTAGAAAATAAATATTTATTGACATTTCATGTAAATTACACACGTAAAGCACACGTATTGGAAAATCCCGTTAAAATTATTACATCTCTCAAATAAGCCACACAGAGGAAAGGCAACTGTCTTGTGCTTAGAGTGAAGTTTGGACCCCCGCTGGAGTCCCATTAACCCGACATAAAATAGAATCCAGTCAGAATCTTCCCTCCTGTATCTCTTCTACTCTGCAAGAGAACGCACTGTGTACGCTTAAAAACTATCATAAATCTGATCATTTCCTTTTTAAAATCAATATATATAGATATGAACTGATTCAAATTTAATTTTATCTTTTAAATATATGCTCAACTTTGCTTTTAGATGACAGACATGACATGGGATTTAACTGCCTTGAAAACAATTGTCCCATGGACAGAACCTCCAGAGGAGAGTGCAGAGCTCTGGTTTCACTCTTGGTCTCATTTCCATTTTGCCCACATGTTCCTTCAGCAACACAGGCTTACCGTTGGTCCACTTCTCTGGCCAGGGTTATACTTGTCATGTCAAAGCAGTTCTCAGTCCTCTGATCATACCAGGATGGCTTTACTAACAGGTCTGACCTAACCTTTATAGTAGTTAGAGTTGTACTCCGATCCATCCCAATCACAACAGAAATAAACTGTGAATGGGAGATAACCGATTTCAGTCCGAGTGCTGCAGCGATATAGTCTCAGGAGACTGGATATTTTAGGAACCGATGAGACAATCGGATGAACAAGTGTAATTTTTTTCTCTAGTTTTCATCACATCCAAATGCGATAGAAACCCAAGACCACAGTAAGACAGGTGAACACTGAACCTGGAGAAAGAAGTGAAGTTTCCATTAATATCTTTTACAAATGTTCCATTTTTCATTCAGTGGAAATCACAAACTCGCCAAATTCAGTTATTTTACTTTATTGCAAAGGCAAAAAACTCAACAAAGGTTCGACAATTACATGTATCACTCTACTGCAATTATAACTGCAGTAGAATGATATAATATTATAATAATTGCATTCAACTGTTCAAGACAATTATCTTAAACAGTTGAATCTTTAAACATGAACAAAACTTATCATAAACATTCAGCATCTTCTTATTTATTTATTTTCATTTTAAACCCTTTTTATCCCCAGTTGTACCCGGCCAATTACCCCACTCTTCCAAGCCGTCCCACTCGCTGCTCCACCCCCTCTGCTGATCCGGGGAGGGCTGCAGACTACCACATGTCTCCTCCGATACATGTGGAGTCGCCAGTCGCTTCTTTTCACCTGACAGTGAGGAGTTTCACTAGGGGGACGTAGCGCGTGGGAGGATCACACTATCCCCCCCCCCCGAACAGGCGCCCCGACCGACCGACCAGAGGAGGCGCTAGTGCAGCGACCAGGACACATGCCCCCAGACACGGCCAATTGTGTCTGTAGGGATGCCCGACCAAGCCAGAGGTAACACGGGGATTTGAACCAGTCATCCCCATGTTGGTAGGCAACAGAATAGACCGCTATGCTACCTGGACACCCAATATTCAGTATTTTAACGTCACAGCTCTGATGTTAGATGACAGGAATGAACCAGTGTAATCTCCTACCTGCTAGGTATTTGATAGTGTCCAGTTTGTGCGACTCCAGCATCGTTTTCAGACCAGCCACCTCGGTGTCAATTTTCATGTTGGTCTGAGTCAAATGGCGATCTTGCTCTGCATTCTTCAAGAGTCACAAACAGAAATTAGACATCCGAGACAACATGATGCATGGGAGCGTCCATGTCAAACCCCCAAACCAACCACCTTAGTTGCCAACAGGTCCAAATCAAACTTGTTAAAAACCTACTTATTACTCAGTGATGTAACAGTGACACATACACACACACACACACACATACACACACACACACACACACACACACACCGTCAGCGTCACAGCACTCTTCATTATGAATGCACTTCTTTCACCAGCTAAGGAATTTCAACTTTTCCAAAATTATTCCGTTTTTATTTACTTTGCATGACCATCACAGATCCATCCATCCATCCATTATCTGAACCGCTTATCCTGCTCTCAGGGTCGCGGGGATGCTGGAGCCTATCCCAGCAGTCACTGGGCAGCAGGCGGGGAGACACCCTGGACAGGCCGCCAGGCCATCACAGGGCCAACACACATTCATACCTAGGGCCAATTTAGTACGGCCGAGTCACCTGACCTACATGTCTTTGGACTGTGGGAGGAAACCGGAGCAACCGGAGGACACCCACGCAGACACGGGGAGAACTTGCAAACACCACACAGAGGATGACCCGGGATGAGCCCCAAGGTTGGACTACCCCAGGGCTCGAACCCAGGACATTCTTGCTGTGAGGCGACCGCGCTAACCACTGCGCCACCGTGCCGCCATCACAGAATTAGCCATTAAATCCCAGATTTCTCCGGCTAAGGATTCACACCAGGCAAACAAACGTGTCCAGATGCACCAGGCTATACAAACCATTTCCATGATTTCAGTTCGCGTCTCCAGAAGCTTCTTCTCATGCTCTGCTTTCTGGAAAAAGTAAAAATAACAATCTTGAATGTGAAGCGGATTTAAAGGTGCAAGTGGAGGTGTTGAGGTGGGGGGGTGGGGGGTCTGCCTGCAGCAGTCATCTGTCATCACGGAGTCGCTCCTTGTGATGCAGAATGAACAAAAACTCACCAGCTCTTTCACACGGCTTTTCTCAAGATTCATGTCCAAAATTGTGTCCGAGCGCACTTTATTCATGACATCCTGCAAGTTAACAGACAAATATATGATAATAAAAAAAAAGTAGAACAAAGAGTTTTAAGTAATTTTAGGGATTCATTCAAATGTGATGTATTCTCACACAATGCCAAGGACATACTACATGACTGAAAGGACAATTAGAGCAACTATTTTAGCCACCGCAGCTGACTTTAAAACTAGACCCAGGCCGGGTGGCGTGGCGGTCTATTCCGTTGCCTACCGACACGGGGATCGCTGGTTCGAATCCCCGTGTTATGTCCGGCTTGGTCGGGCGTCCCTACAGAAACAATTGGCTATGTCTGTGGGTGGGAAGCCAGATGTGGGTCTGTGTCCTGGTCGCTGCACTAGCGCCTCCTCTGGTCGGTCGGGGCGCCTGTTCAGGGGGAGGGGGAACTGAGGGGAATAGCATGATCCTCCCACGTGCTACGTCGCCCTGGTGAAACTCCTCACTGTCAGGTGAAAAGAAGCGGCTGGTGACTCCACATGTATGGGAGGAGGCATGTGGTAGTCTGCAGCCCTCTCCGGTTCGGCAGAGGGGGGTGGAGCAGTGACCGGGACGGCTCAGAGAGAGGGGTAATTGGCCGGATACAATTGGGGAGGGAAGGGGGGGATGGGAAATACACATATATATCTATATATATATATCTATATATATATATAGATATATAGATATATATGTATATTCAAGTCATGTAGCCTGTCCCCAGCTTTGGTAACACATTTAAAATGAGACTACATTCCAACATCTTTGTGTGTTTTGTTTGGACTCTGAATAAGATGATGAACACTTACAGCCAGTTGCACCTTTAGCTGCAGCAGTTGTATCTTCACTTTCTGAGAGAGGGTCATTACGTAAAACGATGAGAGACAGAAATGGAGGAAAATAATAAGGGAAAAATTACAATCAAGTACTCGAGTTGACGTACCCCAATGATTGCCTCAAAAACTTCATGGACAGCCAGTCAGTTTGCTATCTTACAAGCAACCCTACAAACAATACGTATGCGTGCAAAACCAGCCTTGCTGTGTGTTGATACGGGGTGCAGCTGAAGAACCAAAATTGCCTGAAAACTTCCCAATTTTTCTTTTCTAAATCTCTGACTTGCAGATTTTTCACAGCTGAGCTCTCCCTGAGGTTTCTTCCTACTTTTTCTCTCTGTTAAAGGTTTTTTTTTGGGGGGGGGGGGTTGTTCCTTATCCAATGCAAGGGTCTAAGGACAGGATGTTGTGTTGCTATAAAGCCCCTTGAAGCAAATTTGTAATTTGTAATAGTGGGCTATACAAATATAATGGACTTGACTTGACCAGCGCATCACTATGGTACAGCATTTTTAACTGAGCCACCAGATTAAACAGTGACATCTAGTGGCCTTATTGTAATTGCAGCGTATTTGTCCTATATAGAGGGGGTTTATGGATGTGGTGAGGGAGGAAATGCAGGTGGCTGGTGTGACAGAGGAAGGTGCAGAAGACAGGAACAAATGGAAACGGATGATCCGCTGTGGCGACCCCTAAAGGGAACAGCTGGAAGTAGTAGTAGCAGTAGTAGTATTTGTCCTATAAAATTACATTGTATAAATGCTTTGGAATATAAGTCGCAGGACTAGCCAGACGAGTGAAAAAACAGCAACTTATAGTCCGGGAAATACAATATTCTACATCTGCACAAGGGAAACTGTGAGTGTGAAGAAGCTTCTGTTTGTTTTCATGGAAAACTCTGCAGTTCAGTCTTTGGAGAATTCTTCTGAGGAAATTTAAAATGCATTTTTATCAAAAGCATCTCATACCATTGTGCTGTGTGTGCGTCCTTTGGCCAGCAAGCCTGCAAATCTGACTGCTGGTGGACGGTTTTGTGTCCCCGCAGGGCTTTTGAAGGCGAACCCCATACTGTCCTGTTTGAGTTTGTCCCTGAAACCAGTGATGTCGTGCCGGGCAATGTAGTGTTTGTGCTGCAGAAAGGAACCGACAACTGGGCCTCGGTCATCTTCAGTGGCAGAGTAAGCACCACCGCCACAAAAACAACTTATTGAAATGCAGTGTACTCGTCCTATAAAATTACATTGTATAAGTCGCTTTGAAATTTAAGTCGCAGGACCAGCCAGATGAGAAAAAAAAAAAAAACAGTGACCTATAGTCTGGGAATTACGGTAATGAAATGTTTAGGACTTGAAACTCAAAGTTTAGGACTGGGACGTTGAGTGCCAAGACTTGAGACTTACTTGTGACTTGTAAAGCAATGACTGTGTCCCACCTCTGGTAATGACTCTAATGACTGAGGTATCTCAGGTATCCTCAAGGCTTCTAAACATTCACCTCATTCTCTGCCAGTAAAGCAGAAAATTCGCTCTTCTCCAGGATGATCATGTCTTTCTTGACAGCTGCTATCTGAGACATCACCCGCTGCAACATGATCTCCTACGCCATAACCACAGTCCGTTATGGAGGGAAGGAACAGTTTAGAATGAGATATATAGCAAGTATCTACAGCAACACTATATATCTCACCTGGAACATAAAAGGGCAAGAGGAGAAAGGAAGGAAAGTAAATTTCCCCCCCCCAAAAAGGCAGAATTAAGTAGAAATTTGATGCTGACAAATTCTAAAAATAAAATTCTTGGTTCATCCTCTTTTTTTCTCCCCTAACTGAATTCTGCACTCTTTCTAAAAAATGCAAAACAGTTTGCAGATTCATATTAAGCTCTTCCCAATGTCGCACTTTCCTTTGCAGCAAAAGCTGGATCAGTGACCGCCTGTTTCATGGAAAGATAGGAAAGCTAATATTTTGTAGTCAGTTAAAATTTTACATAACCTGCTTCATTTTGAGACGGAAACACACTCCAGTCGCTCTGAAGGACAAAGTGATTTATAGTCAGAGCTATTACATCCATTACATCCATTTATGGTCAAAGCGATTAACCTATCGTCTCCGAAGGCACATGTACCTGACTAACCTATGATCAACCCCTGCCATGACCTTTCACCTGTCTGGTTAAATATATTAGCATACATGACTGGATCGACCACTCCCTTTAAAACAATGACGAAACAGTGATTGGACCTTAATGTCAGTAGGGCAATAATGTGAAAAGAGCTGAGCAGAGGATACAATTAAGGAGGAATACTATCAGGAATATCCCTTATGCACACATTTCTCCTTCTTGCAACTCATCTTCACAACACCACATGCAGTCTTACCTGCTGCACTTTGGTTACCATGTCGTTATAGACGGCCTCCATGTTTGAGTTGGTTGTCTTCACCAGCACCTCCACAATCACCTCGGCCTGCACCGTGCTGAAACCTGTGAACGGAAACGACTGTGTTTTAAATATGAAGGGTTACGAAGCGGTGCGTCTTAGTGAAAATGTCAAAAAAAACAACAACAAAAAAACAGACGTGATCCGAACCGTTTTCCTCCAGGAGTCTCACCACTGCGTGCGTGTCAAAAAACAGCTTCCGGCTTCCAGACTTGGGCGCTTCTGAATTTAACTCGTACTGGAGGGCTTTGGCAGACGTGCCCAGCTCTGCAACCAATGCAACAAGGTGTGAATTTCCAGGAAAACCCTGTCTTACAGACGACTGAACTCACTTTTACATTCGGTTTCACAAACACCAGATCAGAGGAGAATCAGCAGAGTATACAACGATGAACATGAGCTACGGAAAACTGCCAGAACATAAGATACAACCGAGGTTCATCACATTGAACTTGGTACTGTCATGACCGCTCCGGTTCCAGCTAATCCAGTTCTGTGTCCTGCGTCTCCTGTCCTGTCCTGCTGACACTATCCCAGTCCGGAATCCTGTCCAGTTTTCCTCTGTTACCCATTTGGCCCAAGGCTGTTGTTGATTTTTCAGCTATGTTTCTGTGTATTTAAGTTCTGCTGTTTAGTGTGCTGGTTGTCAGAACATACAGTCATGTGTCCTTGTGTGTTTGTGATGCCCTCGTGTGTCCTGCTATTAAACCTTTAGTTTCACCTGTGACCGCGTCTGCTTTTGGGTCCTCAATTCCTTCCACCCCTTGTGACCGGTAACGTCAAGTATAATATCAAATAATACTCCCTCAAATATATCAGACCTCATTTTGTGAGAAATCTTAGGCTATAGACTCTTGTTATCATGAATTTAGACAACAAAATTGTGCATCACATCATACAAGTTTCACCCTTATACAATCCCACTGACAGACGACAAACCCTAATATTGAATTATTGCCCGGCTTTGCTGAGAAGTGTTGTTAAGAAGAAAATTAATGAGCAGAAATGAATTGATTGTTTATTTGACATTACAGGCCGTACTGCATGAACACGTTTTAACTTGGAAACCAGGACCAGGGAAACTTCTGCGTGTTAATAAGCAAGCGAGTGGTTCCTCTACAGGTCCATGAGTTGCTTCGCATCTAGAAAGGGAGGCAGTAAAGTGTATTGTGCAAACACTGCACGCAGTCCGGGCATCAGTTGCTACTGAAAATATCAGACTTATTGTGTGTATGTGTACAAATATGTAAATTAGTTATACTGACAATGGCCAAACCTACAGCTAACATTTAGACCTCATAGTAGTTTTGAGTATGCCTGGATTTTATTTTTTTTGTTTTTTATTTTCTGCCCTTTTTCTCCCCTAATTATATCCAGCCAATTACCCCACTCTTCCGAGCCATCCTGGTGGCTGCTGCACCCCCTCTGCCGATCCGGGGAGGGCTGCAGACTACCACGTGCCTCCTCCCATACATGTGGAGTCGCCAGCCGCTTCTTTTCACCTGACAGTGAGGAGTTTCACCAGGGGGACGTAGCTAGCGCATGGGAGGATCACGCTATTCCCCCCAGGTCCCCCTCCCTCCCAAACAGGCGCCCCGACCGACCAGAGGAGGCGCTAGTGCAGCATCCAGGACACATACCCACATCTGGCTTCCCACCCGCAGACACGGCCAATTGTGTCTGTAGGGACGCCCGACCAAGCCAGAGGTAACACGGGGATTCGAACCGGCGATCCTCGTGTTGGTAAGACAACGGAATAGACCACCATGCATAGAAGTCTAACTTTAACAAACTGCTGATACCGGCTCTCTTTAAAGAGATGAATACTGATCTCCACTTTTCTTCATTCTTACATATGACCTCTGACACAGCCGGTGTTATCGTTTGACCGGGGGAAGGTTTAGCTGTGCCTTTAAATCTAGTACTGACTGGGGCATTAACATATCATGCTGGTTAAAGTAGTCGGTTAAAAGTGTACATTACTTTGCAAAGTAAACTGAGCCATGCATGCAGCAGTGAAATTAGTAAAGGGGAGGGTTTTGAAACAGATGTTTCAGTCAGTTTTCCAAAGTCACATTTTATTACTCTTTTTCTGTTGCGTTGTCCTCCAATGTTTTCTGATGCTGCTGATGACGTGCAAATCAAAGTATGTACTGACGTAAGATGCTAAAGAGCACAATATATCTACGTTGAACCGCAGCCTTGAAAAGGCTTAACATCTGTATTTATAGAACAGCTAGACCAAGAACAGGCGAAAAACTTAAATCTACTGATAGAGAGGGGAAGACACAACATAAGTGGGGGGGGGGAGATGTTAAAATTAAAAAACTCATCAGCAAAACTGATATCGGTTATCCTACAGGAACTCAAAAGTGTGGCATGACACTATATCTCCTCTGAGGGTGGGTTGCACTCACAACAGGGACAGAATTGAAGAACACAGTATTGTCTGATGCTAGCATGTCATCCAAATTCGTGGAAATATGTTAGCCAACTAAACTTTGCAACCTTTATGACTCATACTGGACCAGTTCTATGGCAGCTCTACAGACCGTCTATAGCTGTGTAATGAATGTGTCGTGTAATGTAGTTAATCGATACCAAGGATTGCTTAGGAATTGACAACATTTCACTGATTACCCTTAAAACTGTTTTGTTCTCACTGAAGTGTCGGTTCAAATAATAATTTTAAGGACCTTATGTTATGATGTACAAATCATTCAATAATTATAATTAATCACTGAAATAGTCTGTGAGTACAGTGACACATTTTACCAATCCTTTGTTACCTACTTCTAATAAATAATTGTGTCCGCTTGTCATGTCCTGGTGCGTCTCTTCCTGTCCATCTTAACGAGGCTGGCTCAACGACACCGTGAAAACTCTGCCAGATGTTGACAGCTGTCGGATGTCTCTTGCGTAGGAACATGTTTGGAGATGTGGCCAACGTCTTCACAGGCTGCGATTCAAAGAAGGTAAAAGAACTTGTGAACGATATAGAATATGAAGCCCTGGACATATATGTGAAACAATACCTTTGTGTTCAGAATATAATTAACATTTTTTAGTTTTGGCTACCCATTCCCTTAATTTACTTGACACGATGCCTTTAAATTGTCAGTCGATAGGCCAGTTAATGACGTTAACTGATCTCAAGTGACAGTATATTATAATGTATCCCATTATAAAGTAGTGGATATATTATAATGTTATATTTAGGGCACCAGGCGTGGGGAGAGCTACATTTCCTAGGATTGCCCATAAAGCAAAATTAGCTGTAGCCTCTTTAGTGCCATGATCCCAATGCTTCTCACCGGCCCCCAACTTCACATTTTCTGCAGGCACTGCTGTGCTTGGGGGGGGGGGGGTCGGGGGTCTGTCAATTATGGCTTCTTTTGAGCAATTTTCACCCAGCAAAAGGTTCAACACGTTAGCCCCTAGCTAGCGGGTCTGACCCTTTAGCCCGGCGGTTAGCGATGTCGCCTGGGGGTGCAGTACAGCCCGTATCGAATCCCGCACCGGGCAACAAAACAACCGGTTACACTGGCGACAATGTGTCCTTCCAGCCGCTCATATTTTGCTGCGCTACTATCAGTGCATGCACGGTATTATTTCGCAGCGTTACTATTAGCGGTACTACGGTACTTTTCCTCCGAGTTCGCTGTAATTTCGGTGTTGAGGGCACGAAGTGAAAATACCTTCAAACTTGCAGCGTTTGGTCCGCGACAGAAGTGCCATTCTTCACTGGGTCTCAGTCAGACACCACCCACACTGGGTCTCAGTCAGACACCACCCACACTAAAGCCATAATAGCAGTTAAACTTCCGGGCTGACTTGCTGTCTGAGAGTAAAAATAACCCGAGGATTTCCCTGATGGCTGTCGAACGTCTGTTAATACGTCACCTTTGAGCTTTCGTTGGAAAACTTGGAAGTTTGAATATATAATGGATCCCCCCCATCCACCCCCCCCCCGCTCCTTACACGTCCTTATGTGACCTTGTCAGATATGAGGACGTTTTACCAGCGAAAGCAGCTCTTCCACAGTTTAGACGCTCGCTGGGTTGCTCGTTATCGTCACCTTGATTCTCCGTAACCTGCTAGACTCGCCGCTACTGCTCCTGCTCTTTCCCCCCAGACGTCCATTCTTCCCCGCCAAGGGCGACGGGACGGGAACTAAGGCGCCGGGTCACCGCGATGGGGCAGGGCTGACCGTCCGCACGGCGCTGCCCGGACTGTCGCCGGCCGACTGCTGGGAAGGGAGGACCCACGTTATGTTCAACGAGTTTCAAGCGCTCTCGCGAGAGAGAACGCCGTTCTCGCGAGAGTTGTCACATGGTGCGAAATAAGCGAGGGGAGGGGGGGGCAATTACGAGTTCCACAGCGTTGAAGAAATGCCACTTTGGTGAGCTGAGTTTTCAAATAAACAAAATTGGATGTCGTCTCTTAAAAGTGAAAGACAGCATATTGTAAAGCCATTGATTACTGGGGAAGTTCTTTATACAGGAAATTGAATTTCCGGAAAAAAAGAATCTTCTTTTTGGGATAGTCACTTTGTAAACTGATATTCCTCTGGCAGTGATGTCGTTTGTTCCTCAATCTTGTGTGTGTGTGTGTGTGTGTGTGTGTGTGTGTGTGTGTGTGTGTGTGTGTGTGAGTGAATGGTTGGCCCCTACACAGCATAACAGAGCCCCCAGACCCCCTTACTGTAGGGGCCAAGCATTCAGGGTTTTCTGTAATTTGTCACCCCTCAAAACCCGAATGCTTGACCCCTGCAGTGAGGGGGTTTGGGGGTGCTGTATGCTGTGGGGGGCATTTTCCTGGCATCGGGAATCAGGAACACTTTATTTGTCATTTCACCTCATGTACTAGCACACATGAAATGAAACGAAATGCCGTTTCCCCGTTTGGCATGGTTTGGGTCCACTTGTCCCCCTAGAAGGAAAGGTCACGGCAGATCAACAAAAAGGTATTCTGAGTGATTACCTTTATCCAATGATGAAACATTTCTATCATGATGGGAGTGGTCTCTTCCAGGATGACAATGCCCCCATCCACAGGGCACGAGGGTTCACCAAATGGTTTGATGAGTATGAAAATGATGTAAATCATACGCTATGGCCTTCACAGTCACCAGATCGGGAGATTTCTGTCTGATAAGCGGTATGGATAATGGATGGATGAATGGATGGATGGTGTTAGACAGCGCTCTCCATCACCATCATCAAAATTCCAAATGAGGGAATTTCTTTTTGAAGAATGGTGTTCATCCCTCCAGTAGAGTTTAGAGACTTGTAGAATCTACGACAAGGAGCATTAAAGCTGTTCTGGAGGCTCGTGGTGGCCCAACACCTTACTAAGACACTTTATGTTGCTTTTTTTTGTTAATTTGTCAACTGTCTGTCTATATATGAATGAATGAATGAATGAATGAATGAATGAATGAATGAATGAAAGTCACTTTATTCAACATTGTATTCTTACAATGAATTGTATTTTCACAATGATTTTTTTTCCCCGCTGCATTTAACCCATCCTATTGTATAGGAGCAGTGGGCAGTTGCAGCACCCAGGGAACAACTCCAGTTCTTCTTTCCATTGCCTTGGTCAGAGACACAGACGGGAGTTTTAACCCTAACGTGCATGTCTTTTTAATGGTGGGAGGAAACTGAAGCACCTGGAGGAAACCCACGCAGACACGGGGAGAACATGCAAACTCCAGACAGAAAGGACCTGGGATGGCCTGGGGTTCGACCCCAGGACCTTCTTGCTGTGAGGCAACAGTGTTAACCACTGGTCTAGGCCACATATATATATATATATATAATCTTAGCACAAAAAGTAAGGAAATGTGTGTTTGGTAGATTATGTCTTTGTTGTAACAATGCTTCTTGGCAATAAATATTCTATCAGGCACCTGATTGTCAGCACCTGGGGTAGCAGAAGCTCAACACAAGAGTCAATAGCAGCAGCAAAATAAGCTGTTGGGCATTGGCAGAGAAGATGTGGCAAATTTTTTATGGGCGCAACCCACATACTCAGCTCTGCTGCTCATCCCACAAATGCATGTTCCTTACAAATGTGGCCCCATTTAAAAGGGAAATAAACAGGCTTTCCAACGGTATAAGATTTATTGCCAAGAAGCATTGTTACAACAAAGAAATAATCTACCCAAACACAAATTTCCTTACTTTTTGTGCTAAATATATATATATCAAGTTGCATACGTATATATTTTTTTCTTCTGGAAACCATAAATGGTGTTGATAAAGCTGCTCAACAAATGAGGAGCTGATGAGTGTGTGATGCACGAAACAAGCTTGTACCACAATGTATTAACGTTTTTTTCCCCTAAATCTATCTTTATGGAAATACATATATTTTTTAACCATTTTAAATTTACCATTTCTAAACATTTTATTACCAAATAATGTAAGTTACCCATAACAAAAGTGTCCTTAATATTGAGTAACTACTAAATGATGGTAGTAAATGTAACAGAGATGATATGGCCGTATCCTGCATCATATTATTATATTCAATAACTTCCAAACTGCAGTATATTGTACAAAGTTGTGGCATGAATTCCATGAACTATCTCTGAACTCACTACCAGATCAAAAACACACTACACCTTCAACCTTTCCACAGCATCTGTAAGACCAAGGGCTTGTGTTGTGGGGGCAGGTGGACCCTGGCTCAGCCCACCGTCTCTCTGGAGCCCTCAGACTGGAAGGGCCGCTGGTAGAGCAGGTGGAGTCTGTCAAGTAGACATCTCGCTGTCCTTCTCCCAACACACTGACTTGGTGTACAGGAAAGAGCAACCTCCTGCACCTGCTGAAGAAGCTCAGGAGTTTTAATATCAGCAAAGTCATTTTGACTGTAGTCTATAAGTCACTCAATGAATCTGTACTCACATTTAATTTCTCATCCTGCTACAGTGCTCTCTCCATCAAAAGCGAAACAAAACTCTGGGATCTACAGTCAGGCCAGTAAGACAACAGGCTCAATCCAACCTCCGCTATCTGAGTTGGGTCAGTTATTAAGAAATCCCTCCTCATTACACAGGACCCCTCTCATCCTTTCAGTTTCTTCTGTCAAGCTGTTGTAAAGACCCCTGGCCAAGAAAAACCCCTACAAGTCCTTCATTCCCTCAGCCATAAACTCCCTAAATAAATTAAAATAAGCACCATTCCACAAAGAGCTAAATAACTTGTCTTTTCAACCATTCTTTTAACCTTTTTTACTCTTGTGCTTTTTTAACTTGTTGCCTGTTTTGTCGTTATCTATTGTGTTGTCTAATGTACGAGCCTTGTCAAAGAGGAATTCCTGCCATCTTATGACGGGAATTAAAGCTTCTTGAACCTTGAACCTACACAGAGAGTATCCACAATTACTAATAAAATGAACAAGATCATAATCATGCATTAGGAAGAAAGTTAGTACTATAAAATTTGCAAGCAAAGTTATTCTTAAACAAGAAATTAAATTGACCATTTGGTGCACAGCAGGAATTAACACTCCAACACTTTGAACTTTGTCAGTCGTGATATTAATTTTGGATAAATATATATATATATATAAATTAGAAATGAATTATGCATATCAACATTTTCTCTGGCTTAACATTTTAGAAGCAAATCAACTCATGTACCTGGAAAGGCCCATGAGAAAGCAAATGGGACATTGATGAGTTGTGCCCTTCAGCTAAAGTTAAAATTGTGTTTTACTGCGTTTTACTGTACAAAGAAGTGGAGTGGTCATGTCGTAGGCTCTAAGAGGCGCTCCGGGCCCTGCAGCGGGTCACAGTTGTTCCCCTTTCCATAGAAAACAACACAGAAAGTGCTTTTTACAGGTTTCGTGTGTTCTACTAAATGCACCACAATTTTCTTGGACTCAATAACACAACTGCTTTGCATCTGTAACACTCTGTATCCTTGTTTCCATACAGTTTGGGTTATGGAATACTAGTGAGCAACGAAAAATGGGGGTTTCGCCTGTTTTTAGATTTGTCAAGCTGCTAGAACAGACCCACGGAGTCCGGTTTTTCTAAAACCAATAATGCTGACATTAAACTGCAGTGTTTGAAAAGGACACCGATGCCCTGATCACAGACGGTGTTTATGCAATACGCCACAGAAAACACCACATCCATTTTTCCTGGTGAGCCTCGGTATGTACATACATCTCTGCTTCCTTACAACAAAGACACCAGCTTTGGCCTTGGTCACATTTCTAGACAAACGTACTACCAACCTCACATCTTTTTGCTCTGTAAATCAACTCTCTGAGATGTCAGTTACCTTTGACATAATTAAACAAGTAATTAAACTAAGCATATCTGTCAGATTTCTGTTCGCCTATTCGTTTTTGTTTTTTATTTCTTTAGATGTTATAGATTAAATTTAAGGCTGTTATGTTTGGCTCCAAGTTATTCTGTCATCCTTTTAAAACCCACAGCTCAGCCCGGCATCCTACAAGACCTTTTCCAGATTGCATTCAAAATACCTGAACATTGTATAATCACGTCTTCCGAGACATTTACACTTTTATATTTTCTCTTTACCTACAGCTTGTTGTATTTACCCGTTTTATTTTTTTTTGTAATACTTAAAAATTTGGTGTGTTTATCTAATTGGCTAAATTTGGTACGTTTGTTGTCTGTAATCTATTAACAGATTGCTAGCTAGAACGATAGCATGAATCCGTAGGCCAGATATTGGTGTCGGAAGCGTTCTGGTTTCCGTTTCCGGGTTAAGCTGAGTAGCGTTGACCAATCAGGTTTGAGTAGGCGGCGGTTTCCAGAGGAACAGGCTTTGGTTGCGTGTTGGCCGAGATGTGGTGTGGACCTAAAACACCTACGAAAAATGTCGACGTTTGTGGAGAAACATTTGACTCGTGTCGACTACTTGTGAAACAGTCCGGTCGTAGACGTCGCCTCTCAGCCCCAACTCCGTTCTCGCGTCTCAAATTGCTAATCGGTAACCAGTCTCAAACTGACTGTCAACAATAGCGGGCGCACGGGGGAGGAAGTCTTCACAGGAAACGGAAGCGAGTATCCGACAGCTACACAGGAAGCCCCGCCATATTGGTGGTTTCCCCCGGGCGATTTGGCTGTGGGTTCCGAGCTTGTGTTGTCTGAAAATACTGCGAAACTGTAATAATAATACTAATAATCCATTCTGTCCATTATCCGAACCGCTTATGCTGCTTTCGGGGTCGCGGGGATGCTGGAGCCTATCCCAGCAGTCAGTGGGCGGCAGGCGGGGAGACACCCTGGACAGGCCGCCTGGCTATCCACACACACTTCCATACCTAGGGACAATTCAGTACGGCCGAGTCACCTGACCCACATGTTTTTGGACTGTGGGAGGAAACCGGAGCACACTCACGCACACAACATGCTACTCCACACAGAGGACGACCCGGGACAACCCTCAAGGTAGGACACCCGCGGGGCTTGAACCCAGAACCTTCTGCTTGTGAGGCGACCACGCTAACCACTGCGCCACCGTGCCGCAATAATAACATATAATGATGATGATGATGATGATAATACCCCATATGCATTCTAATCTGCCATTCCATCTGCCTCACTCACCTTGGTGCCTCAGCTGTGTTTGGGGAAACCCCGGTCACCGTTTTTGTAAACAAGAGTGAACGGTGAAATTATATAAATATTCTGTAGATAAAATCACCAGAATATTTATAGTTAGTAGCTGCGGCTAGTTATTTAGCATATATTTCCAAAAATCTAAAATGTCACATATAAAAAAAGTCATCAGAAGAGCACATTATTGTTCTTACAGAATGACAGTGTACAACTAAACAACATTAGCATCTATGGCTTCCAAACTGAACCAAGAACAGAGTTTTACCAGTGTTAATGCCAGTGTTTTTATTGAGCAAAAGAAGGTAAATACATATTCTGACATTGTTATCTACATGATACAAGCTTAATAAGCTTTTTTTAATTCATCCAATATTTGGGTTGGGGGTTATGGGAAGCTGGAAAATAGGGAGATTCATTTAATGTTAAATGTAATTTATGTTATATGTTTTATATATTTTACAACATATGAAAATGAAGCTACTCTCCTATTTTGATAGAAAATATATATTACATTAACTGCAGTTTCTACTGGATTTGTTAACTTCTTTAACAAAGGAAGGGTTCATTTTATGGCATCTTGAGACTGAGTCATTGAGGTTTTAGCAGAATGTATTTGTGTTTGTGTGCTTGCATTACATCTGTGAACATAGCTGCGGGAATGTGTTTCTTGCAGGGGGTGCTGGTAAGAACCCGGTGGGGTACAAATCCAGTGCAGCTGGAAATAAAGCTGAAAAAAGCCAAGGGTTATGTACAATGCTTGCAAAGCACCTATCAATTAAGTATGTGTCAATGGCACCCAATTAGCACTATAATTTTTGTCATTGCACATATCCAATGATTGCAAAAACCCACAAAGCATGTAGGCCCAGTGGCCACGGCCTGTACTTGAACAAATAAAAGTGATGGAAGAAGCTCTTTTGAGCCATTGTCTGTTGAAGTGTGTGGACATGACAAGGTCATGTCAAGTAGAAGCCAAAGCATCTTCCAATCACATGACATAAGCATAAAAAGTATATATATATGTAATATTTTTTGAGGGGTGGGGATTCCCCCCCCTTTTTCTCCCACTCTGATTGCCCCCACTCTCTGATGATTGGCCCCACTCTCTGAGCCATCCAGGTCACTGCTCCACCCCCTCTGCCGATCCGGGGAGGGCTGCAGACTACCACATGCCTCCTCCGATACATGTGGAGTCACCAGCCACTTCCTTTCACCTGACAGTGAGGAGTTTCATCAGAGGGACGTAGCACATGGGGGGATCACGCTATTCTCCCCAGTTCCCCCTCTCCCCCGAACAGGCGCCTCAACCAACCAGGGGAGGCACTAGTGCAGCGACCAAGAAACATACCCTTATCCGGCTTCCAACCCGCAGACATGGCCAGTTGTGTCTGTAGGGACGCCCGACCAAGCCGGAGGTAACACAGGGATTCGAACCAACGAGCCCCGTGTTGGTAGGCAATGGAATAGACCGCTATGCCACCCAGACGCCCCATAAGAAATATAGTTAACCATGCTCACAACAAAATTCATTATTTCATAATTGCTTCTCAATACTGAGACACCCACTCTGAAAATGGACACTAGGAGCGCTGTGAAGTAAATGTAAAATTAATGGGCATCCATGGATGAATTTCACGAAATCACAAACTATCTTAACTTTAGGAAAGTTTAGGGAACCATCTTAACTCTGTATTTCCTCAAGATGGTAGATATTCATTTATAATTGATGAGATAGAAATTTACCAAATGTAACTGACATTTGAAAATGGAGCATGTGTGACATCATGATGCCACACACGCGCTTGTTGAAGCTGATTTACAGTAAACATTTTGATGGGAAATGGTGGTCATGAGATGGCTACTATTGTTTTATTCTTATTACCAACACATCATGGACATAAAAGTAGATGAACAAATATCAAGTATTGTGACTGTTGGCTGGAACTGCTAATTAGCTATGTGACATGATGCCATAATATTCATGATCTGATATTGCCTTGTTGGTGTTGTTCCCACGACATCATAATTAATGTTGGTCCAGGACCATCATTGCAACGGACCCATCACATTGTTGCGATGTAGTGCCTTTGTGATGCAGGGAAAAAAGACCAGAAAAATACCAAAGCTAACCTAACGTAACCTCAACCACAACCTTACCCTAACCTTAACCGATTGCTAACCTTAACCAATAGCTAACCCATAACCTAATCCCACAACTGTCTTCTTTGCCCAAGTTTCAAAGGCACAACAGTACAACAATGTGATCAATCAGTTGCAATGATGGCCCTGGAGCAAAATGAATTATGATGTCGTGGGAACAACCCCAACACGGTGATATCAGATACACCGTCATATTATAGCAGCGAACAACATTGCATCCTGAACAACTGACATGGCCAATCAGCATTGTTTAGCCTCACGGCTACAGAAGCTGGCTTCTAAAAAAAGATTGTATGAATTTAGACTTATGTGGTCCTACTGATTAATGGATCTTGAGAGTATTTGAACATAGCACCTTCTAGAACTTAAAAAAAGAGAAACTGTAGAGTCATTTAAAGTACGTTTTTAGGGGTCCGCGGTGGTGTAGCGGTCTAAGCATCGGCTTTGTGTCGATGCAGTTGCCCACTGGGGACCGGGGTTCGCGCCCCGGTCTCGTCAGATCCGACTATGGCCGGACTCGATGAAGCAGCAATAATTGGCAGCGCTGTCTTCGGGAGGGGGGCGGTGTGGGCTTGTGTTCGTCACATGAATGCGTCTCTGTGTGTGTGTGGGGAAAACATGGGGAAAAAGCAGTGGTTCAGCCTGGATTCACCTTGTCACGCAAGTGGGGAGGCGTCTCCTTCCAGACTGCCGGCCGGAGAGATGCAGTTGGCGAACGCATGCAGTACGAGGGTGGGTGTTTGAGCTAAAATAGGGATCGATTGGCCACTAAAGTGGGAGAAATCCGAAAAAAATTTTTTTTTTAAAAAGTACGTTTTTAGTTACGTAGCCATGTCTCAGCCCTATCTTGCCCATTCATTTTAGATGCTGGTTGCACTTTCTTGTGGCAAGGTGTGCTCACAGGTGACTGAACAGTGGAAGAGATAGTGAGTGGTGCATCTTATTCAGGTAAACTATCTTTGGCGTGAGTGTAAGACCGTGTGTGGAGGAAAAGAGGAATCAGGAGAAGAGGACAACACAGACAGACAGTACTGCTGCTGTTAAAACTACAACACATAGCAACAATGCCACAAAGATCTGGCTGCGTTGACATCGAGGCTGGTGGCCGGGTTGCTCCTCATCTACAGAGAGCAGAGCCAGAGAAGCGCTGTCCGTGCTGCTTAGTGGGTCGGCGGTTTGCGGGCCGTGGGGCTCCACCATCCAGCGCAGGACATTGACCTTCATTTCCATGTCACTGATCATGTCGTCCATGCGGCTGATCTCCTGCTCCATGGCGCTAAGTTCCTGGGTTTCCAGGCTTTCTGGGATCACCGGATTCTGAGCCTGGTTCAGGTCCTGCAGACTGAGCGCCCTCGCCGCCACTTCACTGCCTCCCCCTGTTGCCAAAGACAACACTATGTGTTATTATCACATTAAACACTTTTTAAATTGTTTAGCAGCCAATATCTCCATCTTTGATTATATACCTACATCTTAGTGCAGCATTTGACCCCACTGATCATAGTTTTGTCTTTGATTGCCATGTGAATTCTTTCTTGATCGAAGTCCTATCTATCACTTTGTGAGACCATTGTGTTGTGTCTTTCATTTCGATAGTACATCTAATCATCCTGCTGTGGACTTTGGTGTTCCTCAGGGCTTAGTTTTTGGTTATTTCTTTTTTTCTCAATATATTTCACCTCTTGTCCAAATAATTCGCAGTTATGGACTCAATTTCCACTAGTATGCAGTCAACACTCAGTTGTTTGTACCTGTAAGGTGATCATAATCCTCTTTCCTGTTGCATGTCTGGAAAATTAAGCTTGTACAATGGGACATTTAGATATGCAATATAGTATTCATTCATTGCATTGGCATTGGGTGGTAGGCAGGAAGACACCCTGGACAAATCGCTGGTACATCACAGGATGTGCATGTATCCAGACTGTGTAGAATGTAGTAGAACTGACAACAATGCTTACCACAGCTGGTGAGTGTAAATCCTAATCAGATAAAATAGAAGCTACATTCTCCTCTCATCTGCTAGCCTCCACCCACAACACGCTTACACTTAATACATATGATTTGGCATAGTGTAATGAAGCAACACTGATACTGGGGAGAAAACAACCATAATTTAGAATCAATTGTAGATAGTATTCATATCCTGACGTCAACTAAGGAGAAAGATGGGGGGGGGTAATTACTAAGAAACAATCTAGTTTGTGTTACTTTATTTGTACCTGTAGGTACAATCAGCCTGCAAAACATAATTTCCTCCCCTAATTTGCTGGATCTCATATGTGCTATAATATCTGAACAGCAAAATGTTCTTTTTCGTTTTGGATTCTAATTTGCAATATTTAATATATGTTATCTATAGCACCAGTCAAAAGTTTGCGACACACTTATTCATAGTAGAGATGTTCTTTAATTTTTCAAAATTTCACTCAAGTACTAAATGAAACAACTTGCTGGTGTGGGGGTCATTTCAAAATGTATATTTTTTTAAAATTTAGAATTATTTTGGAAAGAAATTCAGAAATAAGCAAGGATTTCAAGATTTTGAAAAACATATTCAGTCAGGTGTGTCCAAACTTTTGACTGGTACTGTATGTTAGAAATAGATCTAGAATTCTTTAAACATAAGTCTTAAACGTACCATCTGTAGGATGCCCTAATTACAGTTAAGTTCACACTCTCCATCTTGTGATGGCATTTAGTCTCTGATTGTAGTTTACACAAAAAGTATTAATTTAGACCCGACTGGTGGTTAGAAACTTTCCCTCACAAGATGAGGGTCCTGGGTTTTGTTCCGGACCCTGTGTGTGGAGTTTGCGTGCTCTCCCTGGTCCCAGATAAGTTTTGTACCACAGTCCAAAGGCTTGATAAAGTGTCCATATGGTATGAATCTGAGTGACTGTATGTGTTTGTGCCCTGAAATGGACTGGGAATATTTCCAGGGTGCCGAATGCATGCTAGGGTAGACTTCAGCCACCTGTGTGACCTGAGCTGGATTAAATGGGTAGAGAGACTGGGTGGATGATAGTTTTGATGTTGTTTTAAAAGTCCTTTATTATTTGGCTGGTGAATTGCCTTGGCCCATTTGTCTGTTGTACAGGCTCGTGAAACGCAGCGTGGACGTTGCATAAGCCAAGATTTTGCTTACCTTGAATACCAGTCTGCACTAAGGGAGTAGTGTTGGCCAGAGAGAAGATGTTCCCCATGTTGAAGACTTTACACATGTCGGCATGCAGGAGCTCCATGCTGGAGGAGAAGGCCACCCATAGGAGCTCCATCTCCCGCCGCTGTGCCTCCGGCAGACTCTTATCGCGGAGATGTGTTGTCAGATGCTGACAGCAGCTCATGGCCAACTTTTGGGCCCTTTCCCGTGTTTGTCTCAACTCATCCCGCAGCTCCAAGCTGTCTGTACACCCACCAACACATGAGGCCAGGTGCTGGTAACATGCCACCACCTGTATAAAGACAGAAGAAGAACCGGAATCCATTTTCAAAAATAAGTACGGACCGCTTCACATTTCTACCCAGCATACAGAGTTTGAACAAATTAAAATGTGACTTGGGGGTTTCACTGACTTGTGAAAACTAACATGCAAGGACCTAGAAGAGCAGAGATGTCCCTAAAGAAGCCGGCACAGGATTTTCAGAAGAGATCCTTAATGCAACCTGTGCCCTGGTATTAGTACCGTAGCATACAAAACAAATAGCTGAGTAGAATATTTACTATATTTACTAGTCTATAATGTCCAAGGCTGTGTTTAGGCTAAGCACAAGAATGTTTTTTTTTAAAGTATTTTCTTCTTCTGAATTTATTTTGTACCACCTTTTCCAAAATTTGATGGTGGAATGTATTCCATTCCATCCATCCATTATCCAAGCTGCTTATCCCAACCAGGGTCGCGGGATGCTGGAGGCTATCCCAGCAGTCATTGGGGGGCAGATACTCTGGACAGGCCGCCAGTCCATCACAGGGCCCACACACACACACACACACATTCACACCTAGGGACAATTTAGTAAGGCCGAGTCACCTGATCCACATGTCTTTGGACTGTGGGAGGAAACCGGAGCACCCAGAGGAAACCCACACAGACACGGGGAGAACATGCAAACTCCACACAGAGGACGACCCTCCAAGGTTGGACGACCCTGGGGCTCGAACCCAGGACCCTCTTACTGTGAGGTGACCGCGCTAATGACTGTGCCACCGTGCTGCCTGAGTAATATGTTAGTTTATTTAAAAATGACTGAAATGACTGGTTATGTTCAAACAGTTATCCTTTTGATGTTTTGCATCCTTTCCCACTGTGCCTCCAAGAAATACCTGACTGGTCATTGAACTCAAGTGGATGAATTGTGAAGTCTGTGAAGTTGTTTAGCTTCATACGAATTTCTCAAACCCACAACATTTCACTTTATTTTTACAAAGTACAATACAAATGCATCTCACTTCCGTTAGTTTGGTTTGACAGTGCAGAAAACTGACCGTGCACAGACCGTCCTTAAGGCCTAAACTGAGCTACAAGTCCCCCAACCAGCTTCCTTCTATGAGCTACCGACCCTCCGAACACCATCCCACCACCGTCCCACACTATCCATCACATAACTCTGTTTCCTCGACTACAGTCACAATATATTCCTATGCCGTGTGTTATCGTTAAAGTATTTTTGGTTACTTGTTACTTTTGCTGCACCATTATTTGCACTTCTGTTCTGACACACAAAAAAAAAAAGAAGCTGATGCTCATAATATTAAATATGATACTCACTCACATCTGAATCTATGGTAAGGTTAATTTGCACTCTGTCACTTCTGAGTTGGGGGATAATCCATTATTTACTCAGGTCTGGTCCCTGTATGTGAAAGCGTTGAACGTGATCGGTCTGTTTGATGCTCTGATGCAGGCTGAGACTGCTCATGTGTGTGATATGTTATGAACCAGCTATGTGACAGTTAGCCTTCGCAAAAAAATATATTTGTACGACATATGATGATTTTCTTTGGCTCGGAATTATCCCCAATATCCACGGGGGTCAATTCTATAACGTTAAAAGTACCTGGAGCAAAACCTCAGCACAGCAATACACAGAACCATTGATTGCAGTCATCTTGTAGTACAATGTGTTAATAGGTCCTTTGGGGCTTACCGTGGGGAGGATTAGACAGTGTCGATCAAATGAAAAAATATTATCAATAATCTGATTATCATTGATCTATTTCTAGGTAAGCCATTGGGTGTTGTGCTGCCATAAATAGAAATGTAAGCATCCGATTTCCCAAGTCGTGCTTGATAAAGAGGTGGCTGCAGGACCACTACTTTTGTAGATAGATAAAGGATAATATTAGCAATAATAATCATAAGAAGAAGACCAAGAAGAAGGGAAATCCTCACATTATTACTAATGTACATTGCAATCTCTCTCTCTCTCTCTCTCTCTCTCTCTCTCTCTCTCTCTCTCTCTCTCTCTCTCCCCCCTATCTATCTAGCTGTATGTCCATCTATCTATCTGTTTGTTTATCTCTCTATCTATCGATCTATCGATCTATCTATCTAATTAACAACTGTGCTGCGTGATTTCAAGACAACTCAAATCGCCATAAAATAACCTCAGTAAGCAGAAGACTTCTTGTTCTGTTCTGGAAATGATAGAGATGAATTCTTAACTCAGCAGCAGGCTTTGCTGTTTGTGAAAAGGATGACAGCATCATTTAAGTGTTGCACTCCAACGTGAAATGGTATACTTCCTATTTGGTCATTTTGTTAAAAAAAGAACTGCACATTAGTAATAATGTCAAAGAAACAAGAAATAGTTGGTAGTTTGTTGGAAATATTGTCCTGAAATGATCGTGGAATGAGCCTAAAAATGCACTGGACCAAGACAATCTTTTTTCTTTTTTTTTTTCCTTAGTCAAAGTGCTTTTTTAGCCATGGGGTAAAATGATGTTATCTTTGTCTTGAACATAGTCACAGTTAGCATCTGAAATATTATCCCAAGAGAACATGTCAACAGCAGACAGAAAGACAATCTTTGCATCGCAATCTTTGCAAAATTTCAAGCCATTTTCACTAGTGTAACACAAAATTAAATCATTCTCCTGTGAACAATAGTATACTGGCACGGACACTTTCCATACAGATTTGCAGACTGCATGCGTTATAGAATAAAACTGTTCATGCAATGCTTGGCTGTATATTCACATTCAGGTTCTCAGGTTTGCCATCACTGGGTTTTTTTTAAGCCATAGTCCTTTTTAACATTGTGAGAAGTCAAGTCATGTTTATTTGACTAGCCCAAATTCGCAAGGTAGTCCTGAAGGGCTTTACAAGCAGTACATTATACAACAGTATACGAGAGTATGCGACATATGACGTGAAAAGCCATGTAGAAATCTGTCATGACAAAAAAAAAGCAATTTTTCAATGGGAATGGTGCATTAGCATCCTCTGGATCCACAAACAGCCGCAGTTCAAACACAAACCCCGTTCACTCACCTTTATCAAGGAATCCACCAGAAGCTTTCCATCAGCTAAAGCCTTATCTGTGCCGGCTGTGGCATCATCACCCACTTTGTTGTTTACAAGTGGCATGAGGGTGACTTGTCCGGGTGGGGTGGGGTGGGGTGGATGGGGTGAGGGTCAGACTTTTCCGGGTGCCCCTTCTCCTCTTCCTCTCTTCAAGGATGCTTCATTCAATGTCCCACTGCTGTGACCAACTCAGTCCTGAGGCCGGGCCAGCTGAATGACTTGCTGTAACATTCCAATCCACTAACTATGCAGCACTTACCAATATGCATGGCTTCAATGTGCAAAGGAAGAAAAAAAAACGCCTCAAAAAATATGTGGGGAAGTTAAAGAAATGTGATAAAATAAGAATGTGTGTAATAAATTGATGTAACACTTAAGCAACGGAGCTAATCCTGCGATTGACCCCTTTGCACTGACGCAGGCGAGGGTGAAGGGCTAATCTCATTAACTATCACCGGGAGCCGGGGGAAGATAGAGGAGCAGCTGGCCGCCTCCGCCACAACCCCTCACTTACTGACAGGAGGATGGCGGCAGCTCTGCAACCTCGAACACGCCTCCTTTACAAAAGTCATCACGAACATCCAATACCAACGTTTTCTATGCATGGCGACATGGTACAATGTCTGTGTGAAAGACAAGTCTTGTAGAAAGCTTACATCATCCAAATCCAATGTACACTGAGTTTTATGTTCTCCCATCTGGTTTATGTTAGAGGCCGCCGAGATTGAAGTGCAATTGATATTCCCACTGCAATCAAACTGATTAACAGAGACCTTTGAGGAACATATGTAGAATATGTACATGAACATGTAGAACATGTACACAGTTTTTGTCTCTCTACAGCGACATTTCCTTCATTTTATGTCCTTATGTTACCTGTATTTTCGGTGTTACGGTTTTATGCTGCAACCAGATTGCCCTTTGGTATTATAACAAAGAACTTTAATGAATTGATCCTCACAACTTCACACCATTTTCCTTGGACAACAACGATTTAGCATCAAAGCAAGACAGATTTCTATGATGGCGAGTAAATATAGACTAATAAGCAAATTATTAAATTTAGCATCAAAGCAAGAAGGATTTCTATGATGGCGAGTAAATATAGACTAATAAGCAAATTAGACAGTGAATAGTGATGCACTTAGTGGACTGGGATTCTGCACATCTTTGTAATATCAGGGTCTTTTGTGCTGCACTTTGCTCCGGGCTCCAGATAATGGATGGCCTCCTTTGACCAGTTTCATACAAGGTTCACAGTGACTTCTGGGGAGAGTAATGTACGTAGAACAAAGGTTTCTACACTGCAAACCACGAGACGCACGCGATAACATTTTATCTTTAAAAGCTGCAAATAAGGAAGGGATTTTATGAAGAGGCCAGTTGAATTGTTGGAGCCATTTTCCAATAAATTTAGTAATGTGACTTTGACATGTTTATGGATTATATTTATTGTCATGCTATTAATATTTATGTTTCTGTGTGGCTGTACTGATGATTTGATATCTATGTTCCTTAAGCTCTTAAATTGTTAGTTAGAGGCCTTTAGACAGGAAGCCCAGAGGTTAAAGGTCAGTGGCATGGGTCGGTAAGCATCTTTTCAACCATGTTGAATAGCTAGACCAGGGGTGGCTAGCCACGTGTATGCAAGTTCTGATTCCAGCTGGACCCCCCCACCAGGTGATGGAGTGGGGTTGGAGAGAAAACCTGCATACACACGGCCCTCTCCTTGGCACATGGCTAGCCACTGCTGAGCTAGGCTGTTCGGTTTTGAGTTTTCGTTTTGTGTTTATACTGTAACGTGGATGTATTAGAAGACACGCTAATTGGCGGGTCCGACCCTGTAGTCTAGCGGTTAGCGATGCCGCCTGCGGTGCGGGCGGTGCGGGTTCGCTTCCCGGCCGCGGCACTTCCGGTGGTTGCGTTTTCCCCCGAATTCACTACAATACGCGTCAATATAACACATGTAAGTCAACGAAAATGGCCGTGGTTAAATGTACGAGATAAAACGAAACCCTGTTGATGGAAAAAAAGAAACGGTAAAAAGTGAAAATCGTAACGGAACAAACCCGGAAGTTTAACGGAAGGAACGCACTCGCGCGACACATTGAGTTTGATTGACTGGTCAAAATCGAGCGTCGGTTAATGCGGCGCGTTGACCGCGTATGTTTTTTTTCCGTCTTCGTGTGTCGTTGCCCGGGGAAAATTACTGTAAACGAGACATTTCTTTTCAGCTGGACACGAATTGATGTTCTTCTTATTTTCGGTGGGTCTTTTTTAATTTAATTTTCCCGCTTTTAATCTGAGCAGGGTCTCTATCGGCGGGGTTTAGCTAGCGTTGCTAACACAGCAAGGCTGGCGGGAGAGGCGAAGGTTAGCTTAACTAACACACGTGTTCAAACCGCCCTGACGCTGGCGGGAGAGGCGAAGGTTAGCTTAACTAACACACGTGTTCAAACCGCCCTGACGCCGGCGGGAGAGGCGAAGGTTAGCTTAACTAACACACGTGTTCAAACCGCCCTGACGCCGGCAGGCAACCGCTGTTGCGCAGCCTTCACTGTAGGCTGCATTTATATTTACATTTCATCGTTTGGTGGACGCATAAAAGCGACTTAACGCTGCAAGACTGCCAACAGTTAGCGTTAGCAGACAAATTCCAACTGGCATCACGTTAGTGGTAGACATCACGTTAGTGGCAGTAGATCATAGTAATCATATAGCAGCACACGGTTATATGAAGTAGTAGTAAAGGCACATTTGCACGTTACATAGTAAACATGTCTTTGTTGTGGTAATAGCAGTACATTTGCAAAATAGTAGTAGGGCTACTATATTGCTAAGATTTTCACTGGGAGTAACGAAGAAGGACAGGATTAGGAACGATTATATTAGAGGGACCGCTCAGGTTGGACGGTTTGGAGACAAAGCAAGAGAGGCAAGATTGAGATGGCTTGGACATGTGTGGAGGAGAGATGCTGGGTATATTGGGAGAAGGATGCTGAATATGGAGGTGCCAGGGAAGAGGAGAAGAGGAAGGCCAAAGAGGAGGTTTATGGATGTGGTGAGGGAAGACATGCAGGTGGCTGGTGTGACAGAGGAAGACGCAGAAGACAGGAAGAAATGGAAACGGATGATCCGCTGTGGCGACCCCTAACGGGCGCAGCCGAAAGTAGTAGTAGTAGTAGTAGGGCTACTATATAAATCAGTAGTAGATTTGTTACATATCAAGAGTGCGTGTCATGTCAAGTACATTTCATGTAAATAGGAGAATCAAAATCCAAAGAAGACTTACACTGTAGATGTACATATCTTACATTGTAGATGTGCATATCATCCCCACAGAAGCATAAAATGACAATTGCAGGTAGAGGGAGAGCTCAATGGTAGACAATAGCCATGTCTGAGTAACTAAGGGTGCAACGGTGATAGTATTACATGATTCATATTAACTGCAGGGTGCCAATAGACAGTTTACAAATCTTGCTTTGAGACCATTTCAGCATTACGGTAGGCCATGAAGAGGAAAGTTTATAAACGTGTCATGATGGATGTTAGCTAGTCAGTAGCTTTAATGGAGACTGGCAGATCATTTCGTCAGCTTGGGGCCAAGGTGAGAGACAAGTATGGACCTAGATCTTTGGCCCACTGCAGGCTTACTGTGGTCTATTCATGGAGTTGGAAGAGGTGAGCTGCAGGGTTAATGATATTTAATCATGTGCCATGGAGGGCCATGGCTGCCACGTGTATGCAGGTTTTCTTTCCAACCTATTGCTACACCAGTTGATTTCACCGATTAACACAACTTCGACCAGACAGGGGAGGACTAGTTGGTGAAATCAGTTGTTGGTGTAGTTTTGAGTTGGAAAGAGACCCTTCATTGTACCTGGCATCATCAGCTTATGAAAGTAAGGCGATTTGGATGCAGCATGGGCACAGGCACATCACAGTGCTTGGGACTTGTGTTTTAAGTAAGATTTAATGTATCGAGCCTGGAACATTAGCAGTTCATCTGATGAGATATCTGTTATAACAGTCTCTGTCTGTTTCTGTTGTGACCTCCTTCCAGAGGGAGAATGGCCGAAAAGAGGAACAAAGTCCATTTTCAGGTCAGATCTATCACCGAGTCACTATTGTTTTGATAATCTTTTATTCCTGTTCTCAGTCAGGTCCTCTTATACCACTTGCACTGCTGGTTTTCCATTCTGTTAGGTAGTTCATTACATTTACCTGTTTTTCCAAGTGTAAAACCTCCCCGATTGGTGGCTGAAATAACTCGGAACAACAGATGAATGTAATAAACTACCGGGTAGCAAAGAAACCTAGCGGTACTGGTGGTATCTGAGGACTTGATTGACATTTTCTTTTGTTTGTCTTGTTAAATGATCTTATCACTCATGTTTGTTTGACACGCTTGTCCGAAACTAATGAAATACCTTGTTATCCTTTGTGCCATCTTGGTATAATTACCTAAAATATGAGAAAACTTGTAAAACTTAGTTAAGGAGATGTTGTTTTTGTTGCACAGGTTGAAATTACAACTGGAGCGCAATGGAGAGAGGCTTTGTTGAATCCGTCACTTATTGGTATGAAGAAAGTGGCAGAATGAAACAGGCAAAGAATCATAAAGAGGACAATTACATTCTTAAATTTTTATAGCTCTTTTTTTAACCAAAGTTTAGTGTTTTCATGTAAAAAAAATACTCAAAAGATGAAAATCAATGCAACTTAAGCAAGATCAATCAATCACACTTTATTTGTGTAGCACTTTTCATGCAAACAAATGTAACACAAAGTGCTTCAAACAAAACACTAAAATCTCCCCCCTCACAAAAAAACCAAAACAACAACAACGGTCAGGTAACACAAGTCAACAATGGTCAGGTAACACAAGTCAGCACAAGTCAAGATGGGAACACAAGATAAGAGACAAAAATAAAGTGTCAAATTAATAAATAATAGTTTTCAGTTAGATTTACCTGCTTAATAACAATAGTACTAATAATATGAATGCTAATAATGCCAATGCTACTATTGCTATGATATTGATAATAGTATTTTATCAGCAGCAGTAGTAGCAAAAGCAGCAGTAGTGATAATAACAGGAGTAACACTGTTAGTAGTAGTAGCAGTAGCTGTAGCAATAGTAGTAGAAATAGTAGTAGTAATAGGTCAATTCCTTTGACTGCACTCGTTGGATTCTTTTGTAGTAATTGATGTATACCAGAGATGGTGTGGACCATGCAAGGCAGTGCGAAGAATGTTCCAAGAGCTGCAGGCCGAGTATGGAGAGGACATACTAAAGTTTGGCGTGGTGAGTGCTTGGAGTTAAATCAATTGATCTCTTTGGCTAAATGTTGGACATTGTCACTTTTAAACGTAAAGGAGTTAAGTTGGTCAATCAGGATGTCACAAGTTCTCATTTTCATAATAGTCTGATTAATCTGTCCAAAACTAAAAACTCCTGTTTGTAGGAAAGATGTTGTGTTTGCTTCTTTTTGGGGAGCGGTTCAGTTTGCGAATAAAATTAAGGGGGGAGGGCAATCTTAATGGCAACAGAAAAATTACTTCTTCAGGGTTGGGGGAATAGATATCAAGGAATATACAAGAAAAAAAAAGCTGCTATTCGCTTGTGATGCCTTGATTTTCTCTCTTTTTTTCTTTTTTTTTTTCTTTTTTTTTTTTTTTTGAGCAAATAAACTCCATCTGAACGCTTTGCATTTGATTATGTGTGTCTCTTTTTCCAAGCAGTTTTAATAGTCAGGTGTGACTGGTCCAGATGGTCGACAAGGATATTGGAAAAAGTCATTTCAATAAGAATTTTTGCTTAAGAAATGCTTAAACTTTGTTGTTTCTTGAAATAAATGGGGGGAAAATCCTTTCAGTGGTGTTTTAATCCAGTATGCTGTTGAATTTGTTTGCAGGCAGAGGCTGACTCTTTACAGGAATTATCTTCACTCAGGGGAAAATGTCAACCAGTTTTCCTCTTCTACACTGTAAGTCTTTATATTCTATAAATTCACTTTTTTACTTTGATTTGCTTGAGTTTTTTTTTGTTTTTCCTTCTTTTTAAGTTAGATATAGTCAGAGCAATGTGAAGTGGTTGATTTTTAAACTACAGAAGTGAAATTTCAATTAATATTGAAATTGTATTGAGATATCCACCAATGGAAAAAATGGCTACCTTTTCAACATTATTGCTGGCATAAAAGTAAGCTATAATATCTACATTAAAAGACATGAAATAAACTGGATCAAGTATTCATATGGCTAATTCAACAACAAGTGGTAAAAAGTCTTCCCCTTCCGGTGTGGGAAGATGGCAACTTCCCATTTGTAGGATGAAGGCCAATGTTACTTGCTCTCTTAATTTCATTCTGTGATGCAACCAAATGGAAGTACAAAGAAATCTAAACAAGGATAAGAAATATAAAATCCACTTATTTTGGTGAAGCATATTAACAGCCATTAGAGACACCAGAAGAGTATCCAAGTACGGAAATGTTATGAAAAAAAAAAAAAACAGAAAAAACCCCCAACAAAAACATTATTCTGCAAAATCTTTTCTCCAGAGTGGTAAACTGGTCTCCATTATAAAGGGAGTCAATGGACCTCTTCTACAAAAAACTATTTTTGATTTGGTGGAGCAAGAGAAGAAGAAACAAGAACTAGGCTGTGAGTATGTACTGGAGGTGAGTGACTTTATGAAAGTTGGTCATCATCTACCTTTCTTGTTGTCAGCACCAGATTTTGATGAAAGCTGCATGTGGATCAGGTGATGCCTGCATATATGTCACACAGCTTTTTATATGTTTTAATGGACCAATATTAATACAGTTTACTGTTTCTAATGAGGATATGTTTATTGCAAAATTTAAAGTACCCCTCCACTCGGGAATGAACAAAATGTCTGACCTTGACTGTAGACGTGTTCCCTTGTCTACATGCGCCAAATGTGCATGGGCAGATCGTGAGGCAAAAAGGGGCCACGAGTCTTGTGTTTGTAAACGTTACTTTGTTCATTTTGAAGAGATCATGGAGAAATTGATTTAAAACGAAACGAAATGCCTCACAGTTGTTGCGCTGTCAGTTGTGCAAATCGTAAAGAGGGTAACAACAAGCATCTGCATTTTTATCGCGTGCCGAAAGGGAAAACTCCAATCGAAAAATGAAGAAGAACAGGTGTGGATTCATGCCATCAGTCAGGAGGACTAGAAGAAGCAAATATCAAATGCGAAGATTTGCGTAGAACACTTCATATCTGGTATGTATCCGTTTCTTACACAAATAAGTATTGTGACTGAACATATTGAAGTAACAGCTCTACATGTGATACTGTCCTAGTAGAGCAACTGCCAAACCAAAGTTTGAGTTGTTAATGTTAAGCCTTCCTCAAGTTTCCATCAGCTTTCTTGTGTCACGATGTTTGAAGTCATAATTTGACTCCAGCCTCGATCTCATAACCGTACAAACAGCTCAACTTTTGTTGAATACAAACAGTTCAACCGCACAAACAAACTACGAGGGCTTACCTTTGAGTTGATGAAGCAAAACTTGTTTTCCTTCGATAATGGATGGTAAAAGCAGTCTTGGACACGTCCACCAGCAAAGTAATCGTATGCTTCTAAAGACTCGTATACCTTCATTGATTCTTTGGTAAATATACTTGGTGTGTCTATGAGGTGTTCAGTCATGTCCCTCCAGCCGATGTTTGGCAACTTCGTGATGTCGCTTGTCCACTGAGCTTCAGCAAGCATAAACGGGTCGGGAAGTTTTTCTCCAGTGCTTAGCGTAAGTCTCGACTTGTAGTGCTTCCTGTCTTCCTTGCTTAGACCTTCAACATGTTCTGACATTTCAGTTTTCTCATATTACTAACTTTTTGCCGTTTAATTTGAAGTTTTATACGCTTTCATCTGAGTTTCATAGGTACGCACGTAGTTTCTCGGCCACGTTTTGCCACACGCTCTGCGCGCGCATCTTGTTTACAATGCAGCTTTTACATCACGTGATAAGGGGTCTGTACTGACTTGTGTCTGTGCAGTTCGTCACTAGAGCGGTGTTTTCACACTCATCTACTGTAGGGGGAGATGTCTGTTCACTTTCCGAAAATGTGAGATTCAAACGTACCCCAGGCAAGCTAGATTTGGTACATCTCAAATCCAAGAGCCAATTGCTGTTTAATATGCAAAGACACCTGAAACTTCCTGTGCAGAGCGGAGTTGTTGGTACAGAGAGCGAGTAAAGTTTTGACAGCAAACATGGTAGAGTGTGGAGTTTTTGGATGTCAAGTCAGTTTTATTTGTATAGCCCAATATCACAAATTACAAACTTGCCTCAGGGGTCTTTACAGCAACACAACATCCTGTCCTTGGACCCTCACATCGGATAAGGAACAACTCCCTAAAAACCCTTAAACAGGGAGAAACACTAAGAAGAAACCTCAGGGAGAGCAACAGAGGAGGATCTCTCTCCCATGACACACAACGTGCAATGGATGTTGTGCATACAAAATTTACACAATACAACTGGCATTATAGAATATATGAAGAATATGATGAGGAGGATGCCAAGCAGTGTCCAGACGCCACCGGAACAACCCAGGACCTGAGCCATGCGACCACCGTCACCATGTAGAACCCCCCCCCCCAAAAAAAACAAACAGTCACACATCTGAGGGATATAATGTTGAAACAGGATAAAAAAAATTGTATGGGGAGGAGAGTGTGTACATAATTATATACGTCACATTTTCTTTGTATACATAAGATATATACAAAGAAAATGTGATGAGGGGGATGCCAAGCAGTGTCCAGGTGGCGACCACCATCACCATGGAGACCTGGGAGGAGGACAGACTGCACATGCACACAAGGGAGACTCACATCACTCCCTTCACACACACAGAAGAAGAGAAAGGAGAAGACATCATTCAGAGAGAGAGAAAAGACGTGAGAGAAGACAACAGTTTGCAATAGTCAATAATCTATTCTCTATAATCTGGTCGGCAGAACACTGGTTGGTAAAATCATTGAGACAGAAACCGACCTGCCGTGCAGTACAGATTGTGAAGCACTCAATTTAAAGGCAACTAATTGTAGGTTAAGGCAAAAAGATGAGTTTTAAATTTAGACTTAAAGGACTCAACAGACTCTGATTGTCTGACGGCAGCAGGCAGGTTATTCCCCAAGAACGGGGCCCGATAGGAAAAAGCCCCGCCACCAGCTGACTTCTTTTTAACTTTGGGTACACACAGGAGCCCTGTATTTTGAGAGAGAGAAGAGCTCGAGATGGATGTAAACTGGACCCTGGTGCTTCCTTCCACTGTCTACCAACAAATCCCACGATACTACTGAAATGGTCAGAATTTATTTACAGACATCGGGCTGACATGCCCACAAACAAAAGTACACCACTTACCACTTGTGCATGACTGTGGCAAGTCTGTTGGCCATGAGGGGATTTGGACAGAAGGACAGAGGCAAATATCATCAGTCACAGATATATTTATTATGACACACACATACAGGCACAAAGAGTAGACAGAGCCAACCATAGATCAGGCCAGCACGGAGAGCTTTCCCAGTGGTTCCCTGGCGCACCTCGTGCCCCTTCCTCCCTTCTCCCGTTCCACTTCCTCACGGTGACAGCTAACCGGCAGCGGCCCCGCCTGGCACACTGTGCTGTCCACGGCACACGCGGCATCTCCCTCAATCCCGTGCTCACTGCCCAGAACTCCACCCCGGCATCGGTCCACTTCAGCTGTCCCTCCATCTCTCTCTCTCTCTCTCTCTCTCTCTCTCTCTCTCTCTCTCTCTCTCTCTCTCTCTCTCTCTCTCTCTCTCTCTCTCTCTCTCTCTCTCTCTCCATCTCTCTCTCTCTCTCTCTCTCTCTCTCTCTCTCTCTCTCTCTCTCTCTCTCTCTCTCTCTCTCTCTCAGTCTGCGCCAGACTGCCATCTCTCTCGTCTGGTACAGTCACCTCTGCCCAGTTCACACACACACACACACACACACACACACACACACACACACACACACACACACACACACACACACACACACAGATGTAGCTTGGCATACACAAACACACACAAATATGCAAACAACCACACACACATATGCACATTAATTAAAGCTGGGCCTGCACACACACACCACCTTACATACACCACACACTATTTATTATTATTACTGCTTTTTTGTGTTATTTTATTGGTGTTGTTGCTGCAGTGTTGTGGAGCCGGAACACAAGAATTTTACTCTCTTGTACTTGTATAACTTAACAAATAAAGAATCTTGGGTCTTGGTGAGGCTCCAGTTGCCATGCTGGCCCAAGAGGGCGAAGCGGTGTGTCAGCAGCCAGCATAGGGGATAAAGACTCCACAATCACACCAACTCACCTCAGGTGTGTCCTTCCCCCCGCTGGCACTAACAAGCCACAGCAACCCTGTCCAACTTGCTCCTCTTCTTCGGAATTGGTTTCCGGTTTGCACATGTACGGCTGAATTACTCCTATATTACCACTTGCCATTGTGTAGCATACAGTAACAAGCAGAAGCTGCTGTTTGATGAGCAGAGTCAACGGTGAGCAGGTATATGCACTACAGGTGAGCGGCAGAGAGGTGGGGAGCTGCAGACTGGGGGTGGGGGAGATTTGAACTGAGGGTTGGGATAGACACATATATACACACACACATATATATATATATATATATATATATATATATATATATATATATATGTGTGTGTGTGTATTCCCCCCCCCCTTTCCTCCCTAATTGTATGCGGCCAATTACCCACTCTCCCGAGCCATCCTGGTCACTGTTCCACCCCCTCTGCCGATCCGGAGAGGGCTGCAGACTACCGTATGCCTCCTCCCATACATGTGGAGTCGCCAGCCGCTTCTTTTCACCTGACAGCGAGGAGTGTCACCAGGGCGACGTAGCACGTGGGAGGATCACGCTATTCCCCCCAGTTCCCCCTCCCTCCCCAGACAGGCGCCCTGACCGACCAGAGGAGGCGGTAGTGCAGCGACCAGGACACATACCCACATTCGGCTTCCCGCCCGCAGACACGGCCAATTGTGTCTGCAGGGATGCCCGACCAAGCCGGAAGTAACACGGGGATTTGAACCAGCAAGCCCCGTGATGGTAGACCGCCACGCAACCCGGACTCCCCTGATTCTGGATTTTTTTTTAATGAGGGAGGGAGTAGATGTTATTTTCAGGGTTTTAGCAAGATAATTGAACTTGTTTTGCAGAAAAACACATCAGACAATTTATTAGATCAAGCAGAGCATTTTCTGTCTTAAAACATGACTGGAGGGGGACTTTAAATTCAAATTTGAACCAGAATATAAGTTTGACATTTTAAGAACTGAATTATGCTGACTCCTGAGTGTGAGCATCATGTATGAGCTCTAGAATTGCCATCTGATAACAAGGATAACAGTTGAGTTCAAATAGCTGTATTTCCAGTTATTCTCTGACTGGGTCCCATTCTATAAATCTGATTTCTTTGGAAATGCTTTGGTATTTTCAGATCACTTTAAATAACAATATATTACTTCTTACTTAGTACCTACAGGTTTGTATATATCTGTAAAAGATCAGTAAAAGTAAAATTCACTTAGTACAGAAGTCTTTATTTACTGGTTTATTTAACTTGCCTACGTAGATGGTAGATACATGAGAATCTTAGTCCTTTTTGAATTTGATTAGATACTCTCAGCATTTCTTCCTCAAGATGCCCTGTTGTGCCCTTTGTTTTTTAATGTGTGTCATTAAGTTACACTCCCTCCTTGTTCTCTGGCACCGAATGGACCACAGAACTTGACTTCACTCATTTTCTGTTTGACTTCTACTCAGATGGAAGAACTTTTCCTGGATGAAACCCAGAGAGCCAGAAAGAGCATGCTGACTCGTCTTTCTCCAAACTCCAAGACTTATGGTGTGTAGACAATACACAAACCTATGGCTACGGTAGAAAGAACATTATGGTCCACTGTTAAGGGATTGTTTCAGAAGAATATAAGGTGAATTTATGTTAAATTTTGATTGGAGGTAATGTTGGATTATGTGCAGGTACAGTAAAACTCATGCATTATTAATGAGTCGGCGAGACAAATTGTAGATTTAATATGCGTGGCGATTAAGGTGATTCTGATTTCAACTTCAGCTGTCTGTGTGTCTGTGACTTCCACAGACATGTCAAAAGGCATTTTAAATTCAACTGATGCTGAAGTTTTGATTACTGCTCTGTTGAAATATGTTAGATAATAAGAAAAAACTGCCTTTACATCAGAGTCAGGATCATGTTTATTGGCCATGTAGGTTTGCACATACATAGAATTTGACTCCGGTTTCGTGGCTCTCTCAGTGTACTTAACATAGAATAACACAACAATCTTCATATATATATATACATACACAAGGATTGACTTACAATATCAAAACAAAAGATTTATCCTTTGGTTTTCTTTTTTTTTCATGCATGGTGTTACAAATGACTTTAAATGAACGTTTGCATTTTTTCCGACTTTGTTTATTCATGAGCCCTTTGATGAACTCAGTACTGCCAGCCTGGCAGGATGTGTACTTGCTGATCTTGTATAAATATAAATGCAGTGATCAGAAGTTTCTCTTTTATTGTTCAAACTGCATTTTAAAGCTAGAGTGTGGCACATTTACATATAAATGAATATCTGTGATATTCAAGCCCTGGCCACACGAGTTCACACCATGATGATTAAGCCCGTCACCGCCAGGTAAATCTCTCTGTATGTCGCAGTATACCAGAGTTTTAAATCTAGTGTCTGGCGACGTTCCCGCACTGGCACACCGGAAGAGATAGGTAGTGATGCATTTTACGTCAGCCAGCAATGACTGCTTTTCCAGCGCTGTAGTGCCATGTGATGAAAGCATTTGCATGCCTCTGATTGCCTTGTCTTCAGGGCTATCTGTGAGAAAGCTTCTGGGCTTGGAAGCTATGGCGGTAAAGTGAAGGACTGTGGTTATGAATACCACAGAGTTGGGCGGTTTCAATTTTCTTGATTTTTCCTCTTTAAATAACACTTTCAAAATCAATTGTGATGGCACGGTGGCGCAGTGGTTAGCGTGGTCGCCTCACAGCAAGAAGGTCCTGGGTTCGAGCCCCAGGGTAGTCCAACCTTGGGGGGGTCGTCCCAGGTTGTCCTCTGTGTGTGTAGTTTGCATGTTCTCCCCGTGTCTGCATAGGTTTCCTCCGGGGGCTCCGGTTTCCTCCCACAGTCCAAAGACATGTAGGTCAGGTGAATCGGCCATACTAAATTGTCCCTAGGTGTGTGTGTGTGTGTGTGTGTGTGTGTGTGTGTGTGTGTGTGTGTGTGTGTGTGTTCCCTGTGTGTGTTCCCTGTGTGATGGCCTAGCGGCCTGTCCAGGGTGTCTCCCCGTCTGCCGCCCAATGACTGCTGGGATAGGCTCCAGCATCCCCACAACCCTGAGAGCAGGATAAGAGGTTTGGATAATGGATGGATGGAAAATCAATTGGATCAAACAATTTCTGTCCAACCCTGTATCTATATGGAACTTTATCCCTAACTGCATATTCCCCTAGCTAGGTGGCCTCCCTTTTGTATTAATGTGTAATACAGCGCCCCTAAAATACCCTCCCTTTTGTCAAATTTTCATAATCAAATGCTTTTTTATTGATCCTTACTATACAAGCACAATTTCTCTCCCCACAATTATTTAATTTGGAATAATAAAAATATTCCTTATAAAGGACAAATCTCTTTCTTTAAAGAACTGGTTCGACAATATTTTATTAGTCAACCAGCTGTTCAATTCAGAGGGCTTTTACTTACCTATTCAGAATTTTTTTGAGAAATAGGGTATTCCTGTGACTCCCAAAAAATGTTCTATTGTCATGGATGCTCTCTCCCAAGGGGTTACTGTGCTCCTGAAAGATGTTGTTAAAACGCAGCCATCTTGATCCTTTCAGCGTAACCCTTATGTAACGTGCATGGATAAGTAGACACATTGGCTGCTGGCTGACGGGTGGGACCCTTTAGTCGACTGGTTAACATTGTCGCCTGCGGTGTGGGAGCCACAGGTTCGCGTCCCGGTTGTGGCGATCCCAGACTGCCCCCCGAATTCGCTACATTGGTGTCAGAAGTGGGATGGTGAGGCCGTGAGATCTTCGGAAGCGCGTGCACCCAGAGGCGTGGGGGAGCTGATATGCTGAAGCCCGGGGACGCGCTTCCCGAAGGAGGGGGGTAGTGTAACGTGCATGGATAAGTAGACACGTTGGTCCTTGACTAACGGGTCGGACCCTTTAGTCGACTGGTTAACGTTGTCGCTCGCGGAGTGGGAGACACGTCGACTAAAGGGTCCGACCCGTTAGTCAAGGACCAATGTGTCTACTTATCCATGCACGTTACACTTACAATACCCAGGTAGGGAGAAAATACTTTATGTCTAGCCCCTCTGCCCGCAACAGACAAGTAGATCACCTGTTCAAAAAAGAAATTGTTACAACTCCTGGTGTTATTCCATACTGGAACATCTTTGTTGCTAACATCAGTTGGAAAAAAGTCTGGCCATACCATTAAAATACCTTATCATTAATAAAATAAGGGTGGGAAGCTACAAACTAATTCATAGATATTACCCAGCTAAAAGTTATCTTCAGAAAATGAAGGATAACATTGAGACAATCTTCTCATTTTGTGAAAACGGTAATGAAAGCACCTTACATTTATTTTGGACATGCCCGTATACTCAGACATTTTGGAAAGCTGTGTGTAAACTTAGCAAGAAATATTTATGTAATGATTTCTCCTTGTTATACAAAGATGTATTGCTTGGCTTCTGTGATGCCCGATCAAAAACAAATAAGTACTTTCTAATCAACCTCCTTCTTTTATGAGGCAAATTTCACATTCACAAATGTAAATTTAACAACCAAAAACCTTTATTTATTGTATTTGAAACATGAAGTCAGGCGTTATGTCAAAACTATTTCAACTTCCAACAACACCAAAGCTGTTAAAACCCTCAAAATGTGAGGACTTTTCAGCGTCTCTACATACTCTGTAATATAAGACGTGATACCCCTGGCTGCCAATCTCCATGCGGTAGTTTGCTTGTTTTCTTGCTGTATGTGTGGTAGAGTATGAGTGCTATGTTGCAAGCAAACAATTCTGTGTATTTTTGTATTATTAAAATTTAATTACTACTACTACTACTTTCGGCTGCTCCCGTTAGGGGTCGCCACAATGGATCATCCGTTTCCATCTCTTCCTGTCCTCTGCATCTTCCTCTGTCACACCAGCAACCTGCATGTCCTCCCTCACCACATCCATAAACCTCCTCTTTGGCCTTCCTCTTCTCCTCTTCCCTGGCAGCTCCATATTCAGCATCCTTCTCCCAATATACCCAGCATCTCTCCTCCACACATGTCCAAACCATCTCAATCTTGCCTCTCTTGCTTTGTCTCCAAACCGTCTGGCCTCCTCTATACTTCTCCATCAACGTTCTCAAAGCAAACATCGCATCTGTGGTGTTCTTTCGTGGCATGAAACCATACTGCTGCTCGCTAATCGTCACCTCTCCTCCTCTTAACCTAGCTTCTATTACTCTTTGCCATATCTTCATGCTGTGGCTGATCAACTTTATACCTCTGTAGTTGCTACAGTTCTGCACATCGCCCTTGTTCTTGAAAATCGGTACCAGTATACTTCTTCTCCACTCTTCAGGCATCCTCTCACTTTCCAAGATTGTGTTAAACAATCTAGTTAAAAGCCCCACAGCCATCCCTCCTAAACATCTCCATGTCTCCACAGGTATGTCATCAGGACCAACTGCCTTTCCACTCTTCATCCTCTTCATAGCTGCTCTCACTTCCTCCTTGCTAATCCACAGCCCTTCCTGACTCACTAGCCTCACATCATCCAACCCACTCTCTCTCTCATTTTCTTCATTCATCAGCCCCTCAAAGTAATCCTTCCACCTTCTCAACACGCTCTCCTTACTTGTCAGCACTTTTCCATCTCTATCCTTGATCGCCCTGACTTGCTTGTATTATTAAAATTTAATTATGGAATTTGAAAAAAAAAAATGCTGTGGCGGAAAAACCTAAGGAGCTGCCAAGAAAAGTTTCTGATGCTCCAGATAAAAAAGAAACTTGGCGTTCAGAGGAAGGATTAAAGTCAAAAAAGAAAGCGATAGATGGCGAGGTCAAACAGAAAACCATTGGTGTAGCTTTTCCTCATTGGAGAGCGCTGACAAAAGAGAAGTAATTAACTTCATTGCCAGAAGGGGGAGACAAAAATTCCACATTGTAGATTTGTTTTTTTTTGTTTTTGTTTTGAAACCCCCCCCCCCCGTTTTTTTTCTCCCCTTGGGGGGAAAAGGGGCCCTTCCGAGCCGTCCCGGTCGCTGCTCCACTCCCTCTGCTGATCCGGGGAGGGCTGCAGACTACCACATGCCTCCTCCGATACATGTGGAGTCACCAGCCGCTTCTTTTCACCTGACAGTGAAGAGTTTCACCAGGGGGACATAACGCGTGGGAGGATAACGTTATTCCCTCCGGTTCCCCTCCCCCCTGAGCAGGCGCCCAAACCAACCAGAGGAGGCGCTAGTGCAGCGACCAGGACACACACCCACACCAGCTTCCCACCCACAGACACCGACAGTTGTGTCTGTAGGGCTGCCCGACCAAGCCAGAGGTAACACAGGGATTCGAACCGGCGATCCCCATGTTGGTAGACAATGGAATAGATTGCCACGCCACCTGCCCCCCCATTGCAGATTTCATAAGAAAAAACAGAGGAATGAGATTATAAAAACATTTTGGGATATTATCATGACATGTGTAGTATATGTAGGAAATATATTTGTTTGATATTTTTCTCTGTATTCTGAAATGGTTGATATAGTACTGTTAACCTGGCGATGTGTTTTGATTTTCCTTCTCTGCTTTGGTGAAGTAGGTCTGTCTTTTGTTTCCTCTCCGGTCCTGCCTCTCCTTCGTCCTTATTTGTTAGTGGCACTTGAAGTTACGTTGATGTGTAGTGCCCTTCAGCTAAAGTCGAGGTTATGCTTTACTGTACAAAGAGGCGGGATGGCCTCGGTCAGTGGCGGATTAAGGTGGTCATGGGCCCCTAGGCTACTCTTTGTGTGGGACCCCCTTACTCCTCACGCTTTACCAGAAAACGAGCATGAAACTGTCCAGGCCAATGGCGGACCTGAACTACACATGTAGGCGTAGTACAGCGTGCAACATTTAGGATGTGTGTGCCTCCTACTAAACGTCCCTTTCAGGTCATCCATGAGTGAGTGAGTGACCACAATTTGCCACACAAAGCCTACGGCAGAATTTGCGTGCACCGTGGGAAAAAAGTAAGTTAGTACCATGTGTAAAAGTGTGCTAGGAATATTACACAAATTGAACCGCTGTCCAATACTCCAATAAAACAAAGCCATAAAAATACAATAAAAACAGCAGCAGAACATAACAGAAATAATGCAACAGCAGCACAATCATAAATATGTATTCCTACCTTTAGAAGTTGTTCTTCCTTGTTTTTCTGACAGAAGTCCTAATGAGGCTGGTAAAATCCACTTTGCACAGGATATCACTATCAATGGACATCAGAGACAGGTGATTCAGTCTGTTTTGGCACATTGTGGATCTCAGTCCATTTTTTTTTTTTTGCGTGTGTGACTTTTCCCCCTTTTTCTCTTGTACTTGGCCAATTACCCCACTCCTCTGAGCTGTTCTTGTCGCTGCTCCACCCCCTCTGCCGATCCAGGGAGGGCTGCAGACTGCCACATGCCTCCTCCGATACATGTGGAGTAGCCAGCCGCTTCTTTTCACCTGACAGTGAGGAGTTTCACCAGGGGGGACGTAGCATGTGGGAGGATCACGCTATTCCCCCCAGCCCCCCCTGAACAGGCGCCCTGACCGACCAGAGGAGGCGCAAGGGCTTCTCACCTGCAGACACGGCCAATTGTGTCTGCAGAGACGCTTGACCAAGCCAGAGGCAACACGGGGATTCGAACCAGTGATCCCCGTGTTGGTAGGCAACGGGATCTCAGTCTATTTTTAAGTAGTCTCAGTTCTGAAAAAGAACGCTCCCTTCTTACATTGGTTACAGGAAAAGTCATAAATAGAGTGCTATATCTCTATCCATTCCATCCATTATCTGAACCGCTTATCCTGCTTTCAGGGATAATGGAGCCTATCCCAGCAGTCATTGGGTGGCAGGCAGGGAGACACCCTGGACAGGCCACCAGGCCATCACACAGGACACACACACACACACACACCCCTAGGGGCAATTTAGTAGGGCCCATTCACCTGACCTACATGTCTTTCGACTGTGGGAGGAAACCAGAGCACCCGAAGGAACCCCACGGGGAGAACATGCAGACTCCACACCAAGGATGACCCGAGACGACCTCCAAGGTTGGACTACCCCGGGGCTTGAGCCCAGAACCTTCTTGCTATGAGGCAACTGTGCTAACCGCTGCGCCACCGTGCCGCATAAATATTAGCCTAATTGTTGTTTTTTTTCTACAGTTTCAACCTCAAGATAAAACTGTATCTTATTTGAGAATAAAATCAGATTATATAATGTATTTTAAGTATTTCAAATACACAAAATACAAGCTCTTAAAGTATTTTGTTTGAAATTACATCTTATTTTAAAATACTTAAATGTAATTAAATACATATTTTAAATACATTTAATTCAAATACTGCCCATCTCTGGCAATTGGAACATCGTGGCTAATTCCTGGGGTGTTGGAGGTACAGCAACTGGTATTTCGGGTGGTTGAAGTGTCAATTCCTCTGACTCCTTATCTGAGTGAGATGGTTGTGTGGCACGGTCGTGGTCAGCGTGGCTGGCGTCTTTGTCATGGCTAGAGCTAGGTGCAGCTCCCATTGCAGTTGTTTCAACTGCACCAATGTTAGCCCTTAGCTGGCAGTCCTCCTGCTGTGGATCTTCATTATGCATTTGTCGACTAGATGAAAATTCAGCAGCCTTGAAATATAAAGTCAATTTTTGGATTTTCTTTAGTAGATCTTGGTCACGCTGTTCTTTAAGCAATTTTGCTTTTTGTCCTCTGCTATCATAGTGTCTTTATGACATTTTGCTGCTGTGGTGCCAAGTAGCAGTGATGTTCTTTCATTCATTCATTCATTCATTCATCTTCAGCCGCTTCTCCCGGGTCGGGTCGCAGTGGCAGCAAGCTAAATAGGGCACTACAGACATCCCTCTCCCCAGCAACACCCTCCAGGTCCTCCTGGGGGATTCCAAGGTGTTCCCAGGCCAGATTGAACATGTAGTCCCTCCAGCGAGTTCTGGGTCTACCCTGGGGTCACCTCCCAGTTGGCCATGCCCAGAAAACCTCCAAAGGAAGGTGCCCATAGAAGTGACATATCATTTAAAAACCAAATTGACGAACCTGGCCACATGATATGGCCAGCAGCTGATTGGATAAATGTGGCCCACATATCTACCCAATCAGCTGCTTAATTTTTTAAATGTTTCTTTTGGGCCAGTAGGGGTCAAGGTTTTTTTTTTCCTGTTAAGTAAATTTAAAATAATTAAAAATAGTCTGGCCTCTCCGGGGCCCTTGCACGCATGGGGTCCCTAGGCTGCAGCCTAGAAGAACCTGTGCATTAATCCGCGCCTGGTGTCAGTGGAGCTGTAAAAAGAAGCCAGGGCTCTTCATTAGGTCGAAGCTGTCATCTTTCCATAAAAAACAATACAGGAATATATTTTTTTACGTTCTCTAGTGGACATGGGTCTAATTCTTTGGAAAATTTCAGAAAATCACTTGCCTGCTTGGACTCAATAACAAGAGTGCTTCACAACTTGTTCTCTGTGTGATTTTTGTGATGAATATTTTCACTTCAACCATGTTAATTAGGATGGAGAACATACAGTATATATGATCTTTGTACCTGTCTCAGAGCTGTCAGAGGATGGGGTCTACCACGTGGTCATCACAAAACCCGATTCTGTGTTCAAAGGCAAAGCTGAGGAAATCACCAAAAAAGTAAGTGTATGTTACCAAATCTGAATTCCATTTCCCTTTGGGCATGGGGATGTCTCACTTGTCCATTTTTTTCAATCAGGAATCTGAAGAACCAGAATGGTACGTAGAATAAAATTGTTTCCTTCTATTTTTGTGCTGGAGTTTTTAAAGTGTTATCGCAGGAGATGGCGCTATAAAGATTAGTTTTACTTATTGTAATTTAACAAAGTCCCGGTGGATCAAGTGTTTCCTTGTGTATCTGGTGTTGATTGCTAAACTTTACCAAGAGTATACACACACTGCCCCGCAGGTCACATGACAGAGCCCATTGTTTTTCAGCCTTTCTAAATGTTAAAGGTACTGTTGATTGCACACATTAGTGCTGAGCACACAAGAGCATAGAGTAGTAAGGGAACGCTAATATGTGTGTTTGCAAACTTAAAATGCTATGAACAAAGGGAGTGCACACTGATGAACTAAAACATTATGACCATCTGCCTAATATGCTGTTGGTCCTCCATGTACCGCTAACACAGCTCTGACCTGCTGAGGCATAGATTCTACAAGAGCCCTGAAGGTGTCCTGCGGTATCTGGGACTAAAACATTAGCAGCAGATCCTTCAAGTCCTGTAACTTGCGAGGTGGAGCCGCCATGGATCGGACTTGTCGGTCCAGCACAAATGCTCCATTGGATTGAGATCTGGAGAATTTGGAAGCCAGGGCAACACCTTGAACGCTTCATCAAGTTCCTCAAACCATTCCCAAACAATGTGTGGAGTGTTGCAGGCCGCATTATCCTGCTGAAAGAGGCCACTGCCACCAGGGAATACCGTTGCCATGAAGGGGTGTACCTGGTCTGCAACAATGTTTAGGTAGATGGCACGTGTCAAATTGACGTCCACATGACTGACCGGACCCAAGGTTTCCCAGCAGAACATTGCCCAGGGCATCACACTCCTGTCACCGGCTTGTCGTCTTCCCACAGTGCTTCCTGATGCCACCACTTCCCCAGGTAAATGGTGCACACGTACACAGCCATTCACGTGATCTGAAAAGAAAACAGAACTCGTCAGACTAGGCGACCTACTTCCACTGCTCCAAGGTCCAGTTCTGACGCTTGTGTACCCATTGTAGGAGCTCTCGATGGTGGACAGGGGTCATCATGGGCTCTCTGACCGGTCTGTGGCTACACAGCCCCATACGCAGCAGGGTGCGATGCATTGTGTGTTGTGACACATTCCTCCCATAACCATCATCAAAATTTTCTGTGACTTGTGCCACAGTAGACCTTCTGTCGGTTTAGACCAGACAGGATCGCCTTCATTGCCCTCGCACATCGATGAGCCTTTGTTTGTCCCTCCTCAGACCACTGTTGGTAGCTACTCGCCACTGCTGACCGGGAGCACCCCTCAAGCCTTGTAGTTTTCAGAGATGCTCTGACCCAGTCTTCTGGCCATAACAATTTGGCCCTTGTCAAAGTCGCTCAGGTCTTTACTCCTGTCCATTTCTCCTGCATCCAACACGTTGACTACGAGAACTGATTGTTCGCTTACCATCTAATCTACCCAGACCTTGACATGTGGCCTTGTTTGGAGATGGTCAGCGTCATTCGGTTCACCTGTGAGTGGTCATAATGTTTTGGCTCATCAGTGTATCGTGTTAGTGAGCTTAGTAAAAAAAAAATACTTGTCACTTTTAAATCCCTTCTGTTACTTTCTAATTTTGTTTTTTATTTAAAGAAATGCCTTTCAGTGATTTATTTGATTTTTAATGGGTTTTTTTTATGTTAATTTTTTTTCCGGTAATTATTCCAGTTTAATCTCAGTGCACCATCATCCAAAAGAAACGGAATAAAATTATTTCAAAGCAAAGATTCAGCATCAAGACCTGGAGGATTTTCCACTACAACACAGAGGGGAAAAGGACGGGTGTGCATAAAAACAACCCATCGTGTGTGCATGAAATCAGATATTTGTGTATCTTAACCTGTTCTACTTCATATCAGATAAAAGCTCCATACTTTCATTAGCAGTCTAGAAAAAGAAGCCCAGGCTGAGGGGATTTTTGTTGTATACTTTTGGATAGGCTTTAGGCGCTGGCTATTCCATTGTAGCACAAGTGGAAAGTGTCTTGAACAAGGAGCAGGTTCGTGATTTCTTCAAAGAGAGAAATGAAAAGGTATGAAATTTTCTTTTTACCTGTGGTACCAACGGGTTTATACCATTTTGTTTTCAAAATCTGAATTCAGTGAGTTGATTTAACCTTCTTTAATTATTCTGTGAACGACTTGGATCCCTGTCATGTTAACCCAGTTAAGAAAATAAACAGCTGATGCTGAAAGTTGTTTTGATCAAAAATGTAAAATTCACAATAACTGAACAAAAAAGAGAGAATTTCACAGTTGTACAGATCCTCCAGTGCTTCTGACACTCATTTTAAAAAAATTTTTTTTGAAATAGTTTGTGAAAGCCATGACCAGTGGGCCCGTCCATGCTATGATTCTCTCCAAGGGGAAGACCAGCGTCCTCAACTCGGATCACGCAGAGCTTGTCGAACCAAAGAAAAGGTTTATTCTTTCTGCACAAACATAGAGACAAGAAAATGACATTTGATTGGCAGGTCCAATAATATGAGGAATCCCTGGCCCAAGCCTGGATTCAGACCCCTGGCACAGATCAGTCTCTATCCTCTGTTGGACCTTGTTTCTCATAATTATCATAACACAAAAATCACACTCATTGTTACTTAATAATGGAACGGTTATGGTATAAGAATCATGATACTGCCAGAAAACCTGTTTGAACATAAAGCACTTAAAATCAGAACAGGACAAAAACGGCTATACTGCTGGCATTCAGTATCTTATTGTCTTGTGATAGTTTGACAAAGGGTACAAAATAATATTCTTTTTGATAGGCCAGACGAGGAATCAGTCAGAGACCACAGCTGGACAGATGCTAATGAACTGTCCAGTAGACAGCTGGCTTTCTTCTTCCCAACTGCTGGCATGACAGGAGCGACACGGGTGGAGGAGGAATCCTCCAATCCTCGAATCCTGAAGACCATCGTGCTCATTCACCCCAATCTCCTCACAGAGAAAGGTGTTTCAAACAACAGCATGATGAAGTGAAACTCCTGAGAAAACGTTCAGAAGACACTGTACATAAAAAATGTGTCCACTTTGTTTTTATTTCGCCCTTAGATGAGATCCTTCAAACAGTCAAACGTTGTAGTTTCCAGATAACCATCCAAGGGAAAGTGAGGCTGTCTGAGCAACAGGCCACAGTGTTTTACAAGGAGCAGCAAAACAACACAAACTTCTCTGCTCTCATCAGCCCTGTCACCAGGTTTGACTTTTTCACACCAACCCTGCAATATGTTTAGCACCAAGCCAGACTGAATGGAAATCATTCACATACCTTGCATCACTAATCCTCCCAACATCGTACACTGAAAGCATGCTGCAAGCAAAACAAATCAAGAGCTAAAGAAATCTCTATAAGGATGTTTATGTACATGTTTTAAGCAGTACACCCCATAAACATATATAGTGAGACATTTTAGTGTCTTTATAGCCTACTTCTAATAATGAACTGCCATCTGATGTATGTGATCCGATGAGCTGTATTTTCCATTCGACTGTGCTGTATTTATTTCAGAGTTGAAAAACCAAAATGAACCTACTTTAATTTCAATCCCATCTTGTATTTAGTGAGCCGTTGCTAGCATTGGCTTTGGTTAAAGAAGATGCAGTTCAGCGCTGGAGAGGTGTTGTGGCTCCAGAAACACAGAAGGAGACAGAGGAGGACTCTTCAGAGAGGTACTTCCTTCACCCTGTGGATTCTGACAGTTACTGCAACACATATCAGACCCTCACCCTTCAAATGAGTAGTATCTGCTCACGGTACATCATTTACAAGCATTAGCTGATAATTTATAAATGTCTGAACATCATTATGAATCAACATTTAGTAATGGCAACTTGTGTACTTCCGGTACTTATCCAGATTCGTGTATAGTCCTGCCTGCTTCTCCAAAGTGCGGGCATGCCGACCGCGATCTACTGTAGGTAATAGACTGACTGTGGAGAAATACCTCACACAAGCCCGCTTCAAAAAATCCGAACCATCCCTTTAACCTTACCTGAGGCTAGTGCCCAAACAGAGTTGATACTGATCTCAAATGTAACTGCAACTGAAGATTGTTTGCAACAACTTGACTGCTTAAGTTTAATGATATTTGAAGAGGAAGAAAATTTCCCAAATCATTAACCAGTATGCGATGGATGGGTCAGGCTTGTTGAAGTGCCAGATGAACAGCCTTGTGTCAGTAATTCATCTGAGAAGAGAGACCGCTGCGATTTCTTTTCCTCGGAGCAGATCACGGCTGGCGTCAAACTTGAGCACAAAGGTAAAAATGTTTGTTCGATAGCGAAATAAACATAAGATGTTGAGTCTGACATGATTCTTAAGGGCTGCAGAAAACGTTTGAAAAAAACTATAAAAGATTAAAATGTATATTCCTATGGTGTAAATCCCAGTGTACCATCTTGAAATGTGATGCAATAAAATTACTTTAACATGAATATAACATAATAACATTACTTGGAACTGTTCCATGGAGGATGAATTTGAAGCTTGGAGAGATTTACTCTCTGATCAAGGTTACTAATCAAGCCTCTTTTGATGTTCTGAAACTTTAATGCCAGTGTTTCCATTGGAGTAAATCGGTGCTGGCCTCCTGTCAGCATTTGTTAATGCAGTTCAGTGAAGCACAAAAGCTGTTCCTTTTCAAGTCCTGCACAGTAGATTGTATATTCAAGCCACACCTGTAGTGCTTGTAGGAGAACCCCTTTCAAAAAGAGATATGTTTTGTGAAGGAGACTGCAAGTACAGTGACTTTTGTTTCAAGGTTCACCACCCCCCCACATTCCCAGTAATCACATCTCAATTTTGTCCCAGAGTAAATTATGCAAAGTATTGTTATATGCAAGGAACATTCTCCTTTTACAGATGTGATTATCGGACACTTCAAAGAAGCAGGGTTTAACGTGTCACTGATCACAGAGGCAGCCGTAATACAAAATATAGCTGCAGAGCTCGACCGTGATGATGAGGGCAAGGTCGTCAACGGTCCTTTGATTAGATACATGACACAGTAAGTTACTGATCAATACTTTTGGCTGTCTGAATTTTAGTGATGTGTCCTCTCCCATATGCTCTTACATCAGTTCACCATTTGGTCTAGTTGGATAAAATTTAACATGCTAGACACCAATTTTGCTTCTATATCAAACTTGCTATCTTCCATATTTGCCTACAATGTTAAACACCAAGCCATTTTACCTGGGCAAGACTGACTAGACAGTCAAAAAGAAAGGAAAAAACAACAACCTTGATTTGGATAGTCATGGATTAACCATTTTCTTACATATGCCAGCAATAGATGTTATCAAAACGGAAATTTGTTTCAATGTTGATCTTCAGGATTTGAGGTTTGTCTAGTTGCACAAAAAAAAAAGAAAGTGAAAAACTCTTGAAAATTACTTAATTTTTGCAGGGGTCTCTCCGTCATGATGATCCTGAGTAAAAACTACGCCATGTCAAAATGGAGACCTATGACCAGTCCCGAGAAGGCCGAGAGACTTGAACCAAACTCTTTGCATGCAAAGTTTGTCGGAAGCATCCTGGAGAATGCCACTAGTGAGGCGTTAAATGTTCAGCATGCCATAGAGAACATCAGCTTTATCTTTGAAGAACAACCTTTGTAATATATAGCAAATATAGGACAGGAGCATGCACACCGTACCATAATCTGTAAATGCTGTGTGAAGAATTAAAAAAGAAAGAAACTTGAGCACACACTGTTTTTGCAACAGCTCGGAAAATTATACAAACCTCACGTAAATGAAGTTGTAACAGCATGAATTTGAATCTTAGCAAAATACCTTCATCCTCACTACCACCACACACAAAAAAAAACTATTTAAACCGACCTGAAAAACTTGACCAAAGCCATCCAAAAAAGAAAAAAAAATTGCTGCATGGATCCTCAAACAGCATTTTATACCAGTTGATAGTCAAGCTAAAGACTGCAGCTCAGAAAAAGCCTTCTCTCAAAGAAACCATCATGCTCCTAGTAAGTTCTGTGATGCTCTTTGTATGAGCCTGTAGTCAAAATCCCTAAAGCATGTTCCAGATAATACACTGGAGGCCAGAGTGTTCAATTTCCAAATCATTAATAACACTGTAATTAAGTGGTATATCTCAAAAAAAATTTCTGTAATAAAATTTTTATTCACATTTTAAAATTGAGCAACAAAAAAAAAACCCTTCTGATAAAAACACACACAAAAAAAACCCCAGGAAACTTAGTGTCCAGCATAGTAGTTGGGATTTGTTTTTCCAAACTGTCCAAAGTATTTAAAATATCTCCCCCTTATAACTTAGGGTGCACAGCCCTGTCTAACTCTTGAGGTTTTTCTTTGGCAGTGGCTTTTCTTTGACTGTCTTCCTCAGCGTTCGACTGATGACGCTCTTCCCCGGAGAGGTGACAGACTCTCTGATGTTGGCCAGGAGGCCTCGTTTGGCTTTGGGCTGCACAGGTGACATTTCAGATAGTTTGGCAATTTCAAGTTCTTCCCTAAGTAAGGCGATCGCCTTGTCTTTGGCCGCATTTTCTCGTTGAAGGTCGTCAATGGATTTGACCTGAAGGAGAAAAAGATAAATTGAAACCATGTACTATATACACAAAATAGCTCCTATTCCAATCCATTATTACTCCTCAAACGGCTACACCCAGCCACTAAAATGAAGAAATGCATGTCCAATGACCTGTTGATAAGACTCCTTTTTGTTAAAATGATCATTGTTGTTATGATTCATGAGAAATCTATATTTTGCTATTTTCCTATAATCTTTCCCTGCCATTCTGCCACTTGTGTTTTACTCTGGCGTATGAAACACTTAACCTGTTCATTGTTTTTCCTCAGCAGGACCTCCATATCCGCCGACTTCTGCAGGTAGTCATCTTTGACCTTCTTCAGCTTTTCACTCAGTTTCAGCAGCTTTTCCTCAAGAGAAACAATCAGCTGGAAGACAAAAACACTCGCAGTGGCTTTCATGTAGAAGAGGCAAATAAGGTTTAACCAAAAACTTATAGTTTGAATTTTGTCTCCTTCACCTGTTTCTGACAAATTTCTTCCATTTCGCACTTCTCTTTGTAAATATGTTCACATAGCTGATCAGCTGTGGGGAGGAGACAACACAACATTCTTGAGCCATCACGTCCATGGGTACAAATTCTTAAGACTGCAGATCTTTTACTGTGGACTGTAAATCGTCTGAATCAGTTTTGCAAATCTGCATTTTGTTAAGCTGCGCTCATACCTGGGTGTATAGTGATCTGTGTCTGGATAGACTGGTCCAGCATTGGAACTGGTAATGGACTGGTTCTGTTACTCGATATAATGTTCTCCATCTCCGACAGCTTGCTTCTCAGCACCTGCAGAGATCAGTTGAGGAGAAAAATTCTTGCCGTGAATAATGAGGATATGGAGTTTGGTGGCATTTGGACATATTTATCTAAACGTACCTCTACTTTCTCCTGCTCGACGATGAACTCATCGAGAGGAACGTAGTTGTCCTCTATGCTGTTCATAGCACACTGGTAGGCGTGCTCTTTGATTGCATCCTTGTACATCTCGAACGTATTCTCCAGCTTCTCCTCGTAGCTCTCTTTCAGTTCTGCAATCTGTCGACTTAGCAGTATTTTATAAAGCAAATGGCATTAATAGCAAAATTTTACATTTAATGTTTAATGAGTTATCACTAAGATCATAAGTGAGCCTCAACTATGAATAAAAACCACAAAAGGTTATACTCAGACAAAAAAAAAAATCTAAGCAATACAAATTTTTGAAGGGTCTACAGCCTAGTATTATCAATGAGTTCTTTCGATTCAAAACTGCAGGTGGTCAACTCATTCATGCACATTTAATTTTTAGCTCACATTTTGTATAGTCGACCCCAAAACAAAGACAATAGGAGAAGACAGAACGAGAGATTAAGTCTAGATCTCTGGCTAAATTATCCCATTTTTGAAACATGTAGTTCCCAAGATTTAATCTGAAAGACAGTGACAAGTGTGTATTGTTAATTCACTTTCTTATAGTTTTTCTCCGATTACAGGATCTCAGATGAATGTCTATGGTGTGCTGAAGAGTATCAACAACCCTAAGCTGGCAGTACTCAAATGTACACGGACAAAAATCAAGGGAAATCGACCAACGCCAAATCTGCATATTCATTTTTACTGCTATTTAACACTTGTCCTTACATCAATGTCCTTTGTCGTACTGTACTTTCATAAAGTGCAATTTTATAGATCCCTTATACCATATAGAAGAATTGTATATATTAGACATTTCTGCATTTATTTCCAATGTCCCTTTGGTAATCTGAGTGAACTCATGAATTTAAAAAGTAAGGAATGAATTTATGTCAAACCCAGGTTCAACAAATATTAGCTTCCCTCGTCTTATATTAAGAACAATCCTTACAAATGAGTGTACAATTCACTCTTATTCACACTGAATCACACTGGTCCACAAGCAGGTAACATCTGATAAATTGTCTTTAGCCTTTTTAAAACACCTTCATGTGCTCAGGATTCATGTAGGAAACACCCCCCCCCCCAAAAAAAAATCAGACCATCTTCAATGTCTGGAGAGGAACAGGCCTTTACCTGCGGAGCTCCTCACTCTCCATTAGCTCCTGTAACATGGCATCTCCCATTTCTTTGCGAATCTCAATTTCCTGGACCAGGTTTTTTCTCCTCTCAACAAGCAGCTTTGCCCGAAGATTTTCGATCACGTTCAGAAGCTCCTGGAAGTAGGTGGCCAACACGTGGAAGGTACAGACACCAATGGAAATTCAGTGTTAAAAACATTAGTAACACTACAAACAGTGAACCTTGTGGTGACTGAAGGGTAAACCACATGCCCAAAATATTTCTGCTTCCTATTTTTGACCAAGCATTCACTAAGTCCAAACTGTTTGACCAACTGGACCTACAGTTGCCTTGACAAGAAGTATGAGTCTGTTCACACAAGGCTCGTTAAATTAGTGATAACAGTAACACAACTAAATTTGTGGATATTAGAAATTAGACATTTCACCGGAGATGCCGTCATCATTTGAAAAGCTTCAAGACATACATTTTGAATTTGTTACAAACTGTCATAGACCTTCAGGATGCACTGAGCAGAGGTGGCTTGAGGAACGAGTTAAAAGCAAAAAACATTTTTCGAGCATCAGTGGCACCACCGATCTTGTTCTGATGGTAAATGGTCTTAGCCGTTTTTAAGCTGGAGGAGAATGATGCTCGGAGACACCGATAGTCATTGAGGTCAGTTTTACGCCATTTTTCTCTCTACCGCGCTGAGCCCTGCCCTTTGCTTTCTGATGACCTCAATGAGCCATGGACTGGGGGGGGGGGGGGGGCGTTACAAGCAGGTTTTGATGCCAGAGGGTGATATTGGTGCATTCCTACTGCCTTGCTCTCAAAAAATGTTTGCAACAGAATATTTGATCCTGATAATCAAAGAGGAATATTAAGTGATTGTACCTCCTGGGCCATGATGGACATGTTTGTCTCATCCTCTTCATCCAACAGCTCTTCTTCAGACAGGTAGCTCTCCAGGGCCTGGCTGTCAATCACCCCGTTCCTCACCAGGGGTTTGCCGTCACGACCGACCAGACGGGGAGCCAGAGACTCTGTGGGAATCACCGGGACCACCTACAAACAACATTTATGGGGATGGGTCTTATTGAAGTGGAAACTGAGGTGAGTTTATACTCATTTTACTTTCTATTTGAAAATTAACCTTTGGTGTCCACACAAACCTGTACCATGTGTGATGTCTGGTAGCAAAAGGACAACACTATAAGTGTGTGTTTTAAATGGACAGACAGCTGTGGATGCCGGCTCATCTAACATTCAAATTTGCTCCTCAGACTTACTTGTTGAGCAATGGCAGAGAACTTCATCACATGCACGTTCTCATTGTAGGTGGAAGCACACTGGTTGATGTTGACAATCATGGCGGTGCTTCCCTTCCCGCACAAAACAGTTTGGAAGAGTTTGGTGAGTTTGCTTTCTCTGAAAGGAATGTAGCTGTTCTTCGTCCTGACCAACAAGGGACAGAAGTACATGGCTTAGCAGTGTGTGTGTGTGTGTGTGTGTGTATATCTAGACATACATATAGTATATATTACTGCTATACACATAGCAGTTATATTATACACACACACGACTGACAGGTTGTTAGATACTTCTCACAACAATGCCATAAAAAACCATACTTTGTCAAAGATTAAGTTTCACTTCTGTGGATGTTTTTTGGGACTACGAAGGTCAATGAAAGGTTCTGCTGAAAAGTAAGGTCCCTGGGAAGTCACAGCCATTTCATACCTGATCTCTTGATTTGCAATCAAAGTCCATAAATGACTCACCAATTTCTCATCTTGATTTGGTATTAAGACAGTGTACTCTTCATTATTATTTTTTAATAGTATTTCTCACATTCGTCTTTGGTTCACAGGCACTACAGAACATTTCTTCAGTCAGTGCAGCTCATTGAAGTGGAAAACAAGCACATTGAACCACACTGAGTTAGACCATTTGGAGACTCATAACACGAGAGGGCCCACAATCCACTTAGATCCTGATGCAAGCCCAGAAGCGAGTCTGGAGTCTCCAGATGCTAACAACGTTCATCTTCAGGTAAGTTAAATAACATTCACCTTTTTCTGTCTGTGAACAAAAACATTAACCACCTGATTCCAATATTACCCAGTGGGACTACTGCTGAAGTATTCAGTGTGGTACTACCAACAATGACCAGCTGTATGAAGGCTAGCATACACAACTACACAGACATGACATCATTTCACATAAGCGCCGTAACAAATTAGTCAAACCTGATGGGGAATACTGGGTAGGTGAGGTAAAACAATTACTTTGGGCGTTCAGTGGTAGCTTTACCTGTCAGTCTTGTTGTTGCGGAGGGCTGTGATGCACTTCCCCAGAATGAGAAGAGAGTTGTTAATATTCCCCGCCTCCTTCAGCCTTTCTCCAAACGTCTTCGTTCGGTTGCATCTTTCAGAGCCAGCTAGATCACACAAAGAGAACCTGACAAACAAGCCAGTGTTAAACTGTTAGTGTGAAGCATTACCCACAACTGACAGCTAAGTCAATGTTGATGTACTATATTTCAGGTGTTGTGGAATTAGAGAGGTTAATGCAAGCTGTGTGGCCTTTAGCTGAAAATCACCCAATTAAACTAGAGCTATAAGTTGAAAATGAGTAATGAAATAGTCCTGCAGTCGGACCCCTGCCCTCCATTCTGTGACCATCAGCCACTTCCGACTGAAAAACCTGGCCATTTCCATCAGGTCCTGTGTCTTTCAGTGATGGAATAACCTTCCCCCGTCTCCCAACTGTGGAGTCAAAACTTTCACGAAGCAATTCTCTTACATTAAACGATACAATGCATTGCACTTAACATTATTTCAAGGTCCACAGACAAAGATTGTGTAATGTTAACAGATAAACAAAATTAAATTATAGGGATAGAATGAAGAAAATCAAAGAAAGAAATGCATTTTAAGAATGTAATTGAGCTATGACATATTGAATTGCTATTTCTGATGCAGAGAAGACCAAGTACAAGGTCATCGCAGATGTTTATGACTTAAAGTTCAGGTAAATGTACTCAATTTTTAAACAAAAAGGCGAAACTTCAGAAGAACTTCACCGTTCTTCTTCAGCGTAGTCCAATCGTAGTGAAGTATTTTCTCCTGACATTGCATTGAACAGGTGGCTGAGATTTAACCCCAGAACAGTTGATCTTCCAAGCTGCTGCTTTGGCTTTACAGAGAAACTTTGACAGTCGGCAAAACTGAATTCAGGATTTATATTCACATTACAAACTACTCACTCAGAGATCCTCTGAACAGTGGTGCCATCGATCTTCAGTAACTTCATAGTGAATATGCTGTGGCTGTGTGGAGGAGAGTCAGTCAACGCTGCAGAACAGATTTCCATGATAAAGTCCAATAAAAAAGTTCTCACCTCCTGCTCGAAGACTGGTTCAGCTTGGTAGATGCAGCGCTGCGGTTTTTGTTTCCAAACCGCAGCAGTTTAGAGGCTTCCTCCAGACTTTGGATGTTGATCCACTTTAGACCTGAAATGAAGTGAATTAGATAAGATTCTAAATATTACCTAAATATACATGATTGATAGTTAAAATTTCCAACAGACAAAAAAGCTCAAAGGTTTGACTGTAGTGGTTTCAGCAATGCATGCATCGGTCATGAAGACCGCTCATTCCAGAAAAGGAAACCAAAAGTATTCTTGTTAATGACATTCTTCTCAGTGTGCATCATCATAACCTATTACTTATCGAGTCACACAGAAAAAAAACCCATTAACGGCGATGGAAAATGATGCTACAGAGGGCAGTGTTCGCTCTATGTTCCATGTCATAACTGAACAACACCGAGTTGATGCTATGTTCCCACCTCGAACATACGTGTTCCCATCGCTGTCCTCACACACGCGCAGGGCACTGCGCTTCTTGAGTTTTGAGCAGGAGGTGGCTTGGAGCAGGTCATACACGCACTCATTGTAGATCTCAAAGAAAGCCACCCACAAAGCAAACTGAACGCCACTTGGCTCTGCTTGGCTCACCGACTCCACTGGACGGAGAGAAAGGTAGTAAAGATTGAAGTGGAGAATAACAGGGAGAAAGAAAACCTTACAGTTTAATTTTTACATTACAGCCGGCGTTAACACTCAGGGTTCCCTCATCTCATCATCAGCCACTTCTCCGGGGTTGGGTCGTGGTGGCGGCAAGCCAAGTAGGACACTCCAGACGTCCCTCTCCCCAGCAATGCCCTCCAGCTCCTCCTGGGGGATCCCAAGACATTCCCAGCCCAGACTGGACATGTAGTCCGTCCAGCGAGTTCTGGGTCTACCCCGGGGTCTCCTCCCAGTTGGACGTGCCCGGTAAACCTCCAAAGGAGGACGCCCAGGAGGCATCCTAATCCGTTGCCCAAACCACCTCAACTGGCTCCTTTCGACGCGAAGAAGCAGCGGCTCTACTCTGAGCTCCCTCCGGATGTCCGAGCTCCTCACCCTATCTCTAAGGCTGAGCCCAGACACCCTACGGAGGAAACTCATTTCAGCTGCGTGTATCTGCGATCTCACCCTTTCAGTCACTACCCAAAGCTCATGACTATAGGTGAGGGTTGGAACAAAGATTGACTGGTAAATTGAGAGCTTTGCCTTCCGGCTCAGCTCCATCTTCACCACAACGGTCCAGTACAACGTCCACATTTCTGCACCAATCCGCCTGTCAATCTCCCACTCCATCCTACCCTCACTCATGAACAAGACCCCGAGATACTTGAACTCCTTCACTTGAGGCAACAATTCATCCCCAACCCGGAGGGAGCAATCCACCATTTTCCAGTAGAGAACCTTGGCCTCACACTTGGAGGTGCTGACTCTCATCCCGGGTTCCCACTCTTTGGAAAGCTTGACTTTTGCTTGGATATACATGACAAGTGTTGCTATTATTCACTATTAACCTTCAGTGGAAGCCTCAACAGTCTCTACTAAATCGACAGTGTAGCTTTTAACTGGTCAGTGAATACACTGCTCAAACTTTACACCACTGATGTAAAATCCCAGTGGCTAAAAATTAATTTAGCTAACATTTCTCAATATGCCATCTCAGTAGATAAACATGACCTCAGTTTAACATTACGCCATAATTATAGGATCTCAGGTTATACAGTTGTATTTTGAGCTGCTAACTTTATAATGTTCCATCAGCTTAAATATTTCCAGGACATTTAATCCATTCTATAATTGTCCAGGTGTTTTCCATAATTAGAAAACTGGTCTATAAATTTCCAGGTTTTCCACGACATGTGGGAAACGCCAGTTAAAGGCCAGGTGGGAACTGATTCTTTCGGAGCTCCGTCAGTTTTAATCAGTGTTTTCGCTGCCTGATTTGAGACGTCAGCCTTAGTGTTGGATAAAGACTGTTAGCCTTCATCAAGGTTTTTGCGATAAACGATCAAAAACCAAGAAAAATCAGCGGAGATTTCAAAATTCCACCTTTCACAGCTTCCTTTATCAAAAGCCATTACTCTATGCAAAATAGTAATTTATCTGTACGAGTTTCTACGTGTTTGCTTTTCCATACTGGAGTAGGCAAGAATTATGCACCATCCAGATGGAAATACATTTGTAAAATACATTCAGTGAACCTTGGTTAAAAAAAATTTAAAAAGTCAACCCATAAGTGATAAAACCTTAAATTTTTCACTTCAGATCTACCAATTTGTTAATGCAAAAAATTGCCACACACGCACACACAATTTTTCAAATATTAGTGCTATAAATAACATGATTCAGCATCACCATTTTTTTTCCAAGGCTCCATCCACTATCTACAGTAAAATATGAAAATTACAATAATCCAATAAAAATCTACAACAAAATGCATTTATTTTATTTTAATTTTTTATTTCACCCCTTTTTTCTCCCCAGTTGCATCAAGCCAACCACCCCACTCTTTCGAGTCATCCCGGTTGCTGCTCCACCCATCTCTGCTGATCCGGGGTGGGCTGCAGAATACCACATGTCTCCTCCAATACATGTTGAGTCATCAGCCGCTTCTTTTCACCTGACAGTGAGGAGTTTCACAAGGGGAACATAGCAGTGTGGGAGGATCACGCTATTCCCCCCCAGTTCCCCCTTCTCTCTGAACAGGTGCCCTGACCGACCAGAGGAGGTGCTAGTACAGCAACCAGGACACATACCCACATCTGGCTTCCCACCTGCAGACACGGCCAGTTGCGTCTGCAGGGACGCCTGACCAAGCCAGAGGCAACACTGGGATTTAAACCGGTGATCCCCGTATTGGTAGGCAACAGAATAGACCGCTACGCCACCCGGATGCCCCCAAAATGCATTTATTGAAAGCCCCATGGGTTACAAATGCTTAAACCATGAGTCCTCTTCCTTGAGTAAAACATAGAAAATATTCAAATTATGACATTCATAGATGTAGAAGTCATGATATGGAACCTCTCTGCAGAATCTGTTCACTGCGTTTCAACATTCTGATTCAGTGAAAATGCTGCGATATTAAAACATTCACACCTTAGTTTCGCTATTTTAAAATGATTGTATTTTTTCCTCCTACCTCTACTGAGGATTGTGTGGGTTTGGTGGGCTAATAGGTTACCTGTTGGCAGGTGGGACGGTGCAGACTCTGAAGGGCTACTGAACCTGAGAGACTCACACTCCTGAACAGGACAGAATGCATGTACATAAACCACAGGTATTCAGCACTCGTCAACTCCTGAGGCAAACCAAACAAATCTGATCTTTATTTAGCTTATGTCCCAGTTAACGTGGCATGGGTGTGGAGCTCTCTCACCTCTTTGAATGAAGCAAAAATAGCAGCTTTAATGGTCCTCTCCTGCTTGACCTGGTCAGGGCTCAGACACCTGACATCATTCCCAAGGTGTGGTTTAAGATCCATACAAGCATACTGACGTCCTCCAATGTGCTGGAAGATGGTGTCCAGCACCTGCAGTAGTATTCCTGGCTCCTTCGGAGTCCCTAAAACCATTTCAAAATGTATTTAAGAATGACTTGGTCACCTTTTGGTTTAAGTTGAATAGCCATTTTGCAGTCCCCACACAGCGACAATAGATCTCCTACCACATTTCAAAAGATAATCATGTTAACTGTCATGTGCCCTTTAGTAATGGATGTTCTGTATACCAGTCATGGACCCAGGCCACCTTTGTATTTTGTAGCAAATGTAAATTTAATAAATACCCATCATATCTCATCTTCATTTTCCATTGTTGGTAGTTAGATTTATGGTCAGTAGTTGTTATTAAAAATGGGTCATTTTGACCTGAACAGAACATAAGGGTTAGAAATTAATTGTACTCCTGAATTACAAGGACAGCATGGAGGTGCAGTGGTTAGCACGGTCACCTCACAGCAAGAAGGTCCTGGGTTTGAGCCCCGGGGTAGTCCAACCTTGGGGGTCGTCCTCTGTGTGGAGTTTGCATGTTCTCCCCGTGTCTGCGTGGGTTTCCTCCGGGGGCTCCGGTTTCCTCCCACAGTCCAAAGGCATGTAGGTCAGGTGAGTCAGCCGTACTAAATTGTCACTAGGTGTGTGTGTCAGCCCTGTGATGGCCTGGCGGCCTGTCCAGGGTGTCTCTCCGCCTGCTGCCCAATGACTGCCGAGATAGGCTCCAGCATCCCCGCAAAACTGGGAGCAGGATAAGCGGCTTGGATAATGGATGGATGGAGGAATTAGAAACCCGAGTATCTGAATATACGGAATAATTAAAATAGTTGAGTATGTGCTGTTTTTGTAGCATGTGTGGTACACTTTGTTGAAAGAGGAATAGTCTTGGACATACTGCTAATTTTAGGAGCAAGATATTTCAGTAGCTAAAATCCTGAAGCTGGTTTGTTTGCCAGACAGCAGTAATGTAGCAGTGTACGAACATCCATCACAGTATAACTATTACTTACCCGAGTCACGAATTGACAGTACGACTATGGACAAAAATGACCTAAGTGTTACACCCTTACCATGTATTGTGTACGTTTTCCCAGCATTTGTCACACCATAGCTGAATAACAAGGTAGTCTTTCCATCCAAATATTCAGATACGTGGCTCTTGACGGTGCCCTCAAATAGCTCAGCCTGCGTTGTATCCGGTCCGAAAATCTGTGATGGAAAGGAAAATCATAATCCACAGACGGAACTACAGCCACCTGCAACATCCACCCGGTAGTCTGCATCATGTCAGCGCTGCCCGCGGCGTCTGAACTGTACTACTGGAAACATGTGTTTTCTTACAAAATTATACCTACCCAACATCAATAACTGGACATTATCAGCAAACAAAAATGACCCGTTCAAAGTTACATTGACACGGGGCTAAATTACTCCCTCCCTGAAATACAGTAGTCCTCAGGACCAAGAAGGCCAAGTTATACCCATAAACAGCGTTGGGCCTGTTTGTAGTCCATGTGATTCTCACCTGAGAGAAAGAGAACTTGTTGACTGGCAAGCCAATGCCCTTCCCACTGTTCGATGTAGTGGCAGAGCCCTTTGGTGCATGTAGCGCCACCATCCGGCTGTTCTCAATCACTACGCAGCCCTGAGGGGAAGAGGATAAACGGGCTGTGAGGACCCACATCAGCCCAAAATGAGGAAGAGACACTAGTGTGTAGAAAACATTGTCATCTAATAAGGGCTGTACATGGTCTTTGGTCCAGTCATTTGATTTTTGTATAGGTTTAGATAAGCATTATGGAGCTCAGTAAGGTTAAAACATAACAGGAATCACTGTGGCATTAGATGTTGAGCTGATAGCAGGTTAGCTCCTACTTTTTGTCAAGGCTGGTTACTATGAGGTACATCCATCCATCCATTATTGAAACAGCTCATCCTTACTCAGGGTTTCGGGGATGCTGGAGCCTATCCCAGCAGTCACTGGGTAGCAGGCGGGGAGACACCCTGGATAGGCTGCCAGTCCATCACAGGGCCAACACACACACACACCTAGGGACAATTTGGTATGGCCGATTCACCTGACCTACATGTCTTTAGACTGTGGCAGGAAACCGGAGCACCCGGAGGAAACCCATGCAGACATGAGGAGAACATGCAAACTCCACACAGAGGACGACCCGGGATGACCCCCAAGGTTGGACTACCCCGGGGCTCGAACTCAGGACCTTCTTGCTGTGAGGCAACCGTGCTAACCACTGCGCCACTGTGCTGCATGAGGTACATACAAGGAAAAATTTGACCAAAACTGATTTGTTTCCCCTCATTTTCTGTTTTGGTAACCACTAAGAACATACGTTTTTATCTGTCTGCAAACTTAATTTTTGGGGTAACTTCGCTGTCATTCCCCAGCGGTGTCTGGATCAGAGAAACGGTGTGGTGTATACACACTAGAGATCACTTTTTACCATCACGCCTTTTACTGTACCTGATCCTCGTTGTCACAGACTTCCTCCTTGGAGAAAGGTCGAACTCTCAAGTAGACCTTCAGCATCTGCTGCTGGTCGGCACCTGACACATCCAGCTTTAAATATGGTAGGATCATTAATAAAAGGCACAGACAACAACGTCAAACATCAGCTTAGACCTCATGTAGGATTACTGCAGTGGTTTACATCAGAAAGGTCCACAGGAATTAAAGTTTGCTATGTAAGCACTTTTGAAATGTGTGATACATGATGGAAGTATTAAAACCTTTACTTCTAACTTACAGAACAGGCTTAGAAATTAAGTTGGGAGCAGCTCAAAAGATGAAATATACACCAGGTTTTATGTGGGGGGGGAAAAATGAAAGCCAGTTTCGTTGTCTAAACAATTTCAACATTCAGGACACAGATGGAAATGGGTTGACAGGCATACCTTTGAATGAATGGGTTGACAGGCATACCTGATTTGAGAGGCGGGAGGACATTTTAGAGACCTCCAGTTGGTGGTTTTGATGTAAACTGCTGGAAGGCAGATGATCATTGCATATGGACACCATCACGTCCAGCTGCACCAGGTTTACTTCCTCTTGGGTAATATTAAGTGAACTAATCTCAACACAAGACAGCTCAGGAAAACACTAATCCATATACATGGACAGTATTTGCACAAAAAAAAAAATATTGGGTTAACTGTCAGTAACTGCTAGACAGGTTTGCCGGCCTTCCTCCACGGAAACTCACAGAAAAAAGTCACGTCACTTTTTTAATTGAAAGCAGGTGAGACTTACCCTGTTAAAACCGAGAAAACAAGGGATGACCAATCAGTGCAAGGGGGCGGTCCCATCACTTCCACTCAGGTCCAGGCAATTTAAACTTTGATTGATGATTATTCAATTGATGACAAATTTAAAAGTTAAAATTGAACTTACTTTGTCACTTCAACTTTACTGTTACTGAATTGTCTTTGAGTGCTGTGACATAAAGGCTCCATAGGACATAATCAGTCATTCAACACAGGAGCATGAACCTTAATTCAACCTGTTAATTTTTCCATTTTATTGGTTTAATTTCATTGTTTTTATTCTGGTTTCTTTTCATTACCTTCTTTTTTAATCACTGCACTTGCATATTAATATGCTGTATACATTCAAGTATAATTTGTACGAGTAGCACAGAATGCACATGGCATTGTGGGATGGCAAAGGGAGCACATGCTTGTGGGAAGTCTCATGTACAATTTAGTGAAGCAGGAAAGGGTTTGTGTTGCTTGTTTTGAGGGTGTGCATTTTACATTTTCCTTAAATTGTGCCTCTCGCACTCGTGAGCCCAACTGTCCATGGTTAGTTCAAAGTATTTGGCTGTGAAGAACTTTGAAATAAAATACAAACCAACTTCATGTGTTATCTGCTGGGTAGTCCAATATGGGCTGTTTCCAACAAAGCCAAAATCATGTGTTACATTTCCAGCCAGCATACGAAATTGAATGTCACGAAAGTCCTTCCTCATTTTGCAATTCTTTTATCTGATCATGAGCACAATTTTAAAATACCCATTTTAATACTGTAAATATAAACCTGCAAGATTTTAATTCCATAGGACAACCCAAAACATTCAATTAAATTGGGGCATTTAGGATTTTAAGTGTCCATGCAAGACTTCCTCAAATACAAAGACTTCTTTTTGGCATTTGGGAGGAAGGACAGGTCCAACTGCAACGTATTAAATCATCCAATTCTTAACTTTAAGATTTGCAAACTCAAATCTTAACAGACGTAAATAAATACACACAATTAAACAAGTTTCTTTTCTCTTTATTTCATCATTTATGCATCTGCAATGGTGACCTCGACCTCGACCCCTGGTTCGATACTGATGGAGGTGATCTGCTTGACAATCTCAGATGGGCTGTGAAGGTCTATCAGGCGCTTGTGGATCCTCATCTGGAAGCGGTCCCATGTCTTGGAGCCCTCACCGCAAGGGGTCTTCCTGGTGGTGATACGAAGAGTCTGGAGGTATGGGGGAGGGCACAAGATTTAATTTCAGTTAAGTCCAGAGGAGGGACCCATGAATGGTTCAGTTCATTGGAAAGGGCCATATACATTCAGCTGATTGACTTAATAGTGTTCATGTATTACAAAAACATCTCAATTCCGGATGAACACCCTTACTTGGTTGATAATTTGACGGCTAAATAACCTGACAGTTTCTAAAGGCTGTCGTGTCATTCAATGCCACTTGACTAAAGGCCATCAAGGCAATACAATAAACAGCTTGAGATTAACCTTTCAGTGAAATGTCTAAAAGCAAGCCATGGTAAATTTTAGAGTACATCTTGATTAAGAGGCTGTAACTAAAAACTTAAAATTCATATTCGAATACACTTTTATACAGAGTAAACAAATAGGTCTAGAATGACATGTAAGCAATCATGTAACAACCCCAAAGTTATTAGCCCATCTTATGCTGCAGGAAACTGTCAGCATCTATTTGTATTGATATTCAGGACCAAGGTACTATATTCCAAGTCATCTGATATAAAACAGGTTCTTCTGATGTTGGATGGTCATCTTACTGACTGATCATATCCCCATTAATACTTTTGAGACTTAAAGAACAAACTCAGTCAGCCTGGTCAAGAGAAGCTTTGTCAGGCCACACGGGTCAAATTAAAAAACTGATTGATAAATAAATGATACACTGAATTAAACATATCCAGACAAGAAGGTGTTAAAAGTGATATTTGATTTAGTAAGACTCTTTTCATTGCAGTACCTTAGTTGGCATGCGGACTGGTCCCTTAACCTTCAGGTTCTTCTCCTTGGCGCCACGGATCAGGTCTGCGCACACTGAAGGGAGAAGAACATTAAAGATCAATAGAGCCCAGTAGCCTGCAGATCACCCACAGAACAGCTTTAACCATGGCTCAGAATAGCGTATAAAGTAATCAGGTTTTAAAATCATTGTCACATTTATATCCTCATAGCTCAGGTCAAACAGTACCAATTGTTTCTTTAAAACATTATACTTTGAGATTAATTACCCTTCTCCAGAGATTTCACATTGCGGCTGGTGAGTGTGATGCGGATGCGGTGAATGACCACCTCAGTCTCAACAGGTGCCTTACCGGTGTCTTTGAAAGCCTGAGGAATTTAAGTGAGTTATTAAAAATATGTCTTGATGCATGCTCAATAATCCAGGTAAGAAAGTCAAAGAAGGTTGAATCAGTTCATCTGGATATGTTTGACAGAAACGTTTCATCACTCATCTAAGTGACATCTTCGGTCTAAACTGACTGCAGGTATCCCCACCCTTATAAACAATACAATTGCATAACGACCCAAACCAAAGACCAGTGAAACTCTAGTTAATGGTCACGTCCATATTTGCATATGAAACTGGTCACTGGTTTCAGTCATTACGCCACTGTATTGTTTATAATGGTGGGGATACCGGCGGTCAGTTTAGACTGAGGAGGTCACTGAGATGAGTGGTGAAACGTATCTGTCAATAAATGTTGTACCCAAATGAACTGATTCAACCTTCTGATTATTAAAAATGTGCTTCAAGAAGAAAGCTGAAAGCACCCCCCCTCCTTTAGAATAGGAAAGTTTTTCATTTAAGATTACATACTTAACCAATGCTTGGATTTTACAAAGAAGGCAAGTCAGTGAAGAGAACACATGAACACAGCCCATCATTTTTGATGCATGACAAACACACTGGCCAGTCAGCTCTGAATTCATGTCAGCTGGTGAGCGACTTTCAAGACAGTAGACAACAAATCACAGCTAATATACAAGTCCACCAGTGATTTAGGACAGCTGATCAGAAGATTTCTAATGTGCAAACGACCAAGTAATCTACAAACTAAATGGGTGTTTCCCCACCTGAGGTGTAAAACCTTTTATGTAGATACTATAACCACGCTAGAACACGTTGAATCAAAGCCAGCTTCCATCTGACGTTGTAAACAGTGATCGACTTTGTATTGCGTCAGCTGCACAAAGACTTGTTGCTCTTACAAGTTGCTGAATCAGTAGGTGTTCAAAGATTGATGGTTTATATGGGGCATCACTTATTTAACATCAGTATGTCTGTTGGAATAAGTCTGAGGGTGAAACATTCAAGTTAGGCGTCTTGGTGGTACAGCCAGTTAAACGTTGTTGGTTCGAATCCAACCTGGCACCTTTGCTCCATGTCTTCCCCCACTTTCTTCAACATATTTACAATAATAATTCAGTTTATATGGGGCTTTTCGAGACACCCAAAGCGCTTCTGGTCTATCTCTGCTGTCCCACTGAATACAGGCTAACCCCCCCCCACCTACATCTTTTAAAGAAATTCTGCATAAAACTCCACTGGGCCCTCCACTCGGAGATTTATCCATTTATAACTTCATACCACCAATGCAGCAAACCCTCTGCTGACCACACCACCACTGCTGGGTTTGCGAGTGGTTTCAGCATTTGTAATACTCGGGCGTTCAATGTATTTCTTCGCCACATCCAAATCTCTGATCTAGCCATCCAAGTACGCGCCCACCTATCCTCTATCGATCCATCCATTATCCGAGCTAGCGATCCCAACCAAGCTAAGAAGCGCGCCATCTTCTGACGGTGCGGCTGTAGTGAGCGTTATAACGTGGTGCTATAGTTCGCGTCTTTCGGTGACCCATCTATCCCTAACACGACTCCCTGGTAGGACGCAGTTCGCCATGTGACGGTCTCATGTGAAACGTGCTCCTAGAGAACCGAGCCTAATGTCGAGATTTTCAGCAGCACGTGGTAAAACGGCTCCACTTTCTACCTACTTACTGCTCCTCACATCGGATTCAGATTCATCCCACCGGACCTGAGCGGTGGGACGTTAACTAACGGCAAAGCACAACAGACGCTCACCATTGCGTAGTATTCTTCCTGACCGACTTATTCGGGAGAGAACCAGGCGAACAGCGGTGAGCCAGGAAATAGCGGCGCCTTCGCAGTCCAGGGAAAGGCCGAGAAACGGCTCGTTTGCCTTTATGTACCACTCATCCGGGTACTTTGGGTGTTCTTCTTCGTCGTTTTACTGGACTACAATTTAAACTGCGCCATCTATGGACTGGATGTGGACTTTTAAAGTCCCAAGAAAACAATAGAAACGGCAGAACTTTGTTTTATTGTTCTTTCACATTTTCTCTCTTTGTTTTTTTGTATATTTTCTTCGCTCTCTCTGAATGATGTCTTCTCTTCTTCTGTGTGTGTGAATGGAGCGATGTGAGTCTCTGTAGTCTGTCTTCCTCCCAGGTCTCCGTGGTGATGGCGGTCGCCACCTGTACACTACTTGGCATCCCCCTCATCACATTTTCTTTTTATATCTCCGATAAATCTATATAATTTTGTTATCCTGTTTTATTGTGATATCCTTCTCTCACTAAGATGTGTGACTAATGTTTTTTGTTTTTAACATGGTGATGCTGGGCATGTGGCCCGGGTCCCGGGCTGTTCCGGTGGTGTCTGGACACTGCTTGGCATCCTCCTCATCATATTCTTTGTATATCTTATAATTCCATTATAATTCTGTTTATTGTCTTTCAATGTGTTGTGTCAATTGTGTAAGCACAGCATCCATTGCACTTTGTCCGTTTTGGGGGAGAGAGCCTCCTCTGTTGCTCTCCCTGAGGTTTCTTCCCATGTTTTCTCCCTGTTAAAACCTGTTATAGGGTTGGGTTTTTTTTTAGGGAGTTGTTCCTTATCCGATAGGAGGGTCTAAGGACAGGATGTTGTGTTGCTGTAAGGCCCCTTGAGGCAAATGTGTTATTTGTGATATTAGGCTATACAATTAAAATGGACTTATTTAGAAATCATAATAAAAAATGCCCCATGGGACGAAACTATTGACCCATCACAAAATATACAAATATAGCAAATCTTGTCTTTGAAATGTGACCAGAGTAGGCTGGTCTAAATAAAACAGGCGTAATGAGCAGACAGCTGTACAGAGGGAGAGGCTGAGAAGGGCAGCAGTGGACTTTTCACGGTCTCTCTCTGCAAGGTCTAAACCTATTGTGGTCCCCAGAGTGGAAAACCTAAACTTCTCAAGTTATACGATTATACCAGGTCTGTCATGTGACCATCCAGCAGTATGCCTCTTTAGCCATTTTGTGAACCCACAGGAGTGTCCAGTACCACAGCATCGATGTTTTCATACGAGACAAAACCTACTTTAAATCACCCATATTAAACATTAGGTCGGAATAATTGGCAAAAAAATAAATCAAGCACACGGTAAGAATTATTTAATGAAACCCCATTAAATTAAAACACATTGTTTAACGCTTCACAACTGAACACAATTTGTTCACATTAAACATATTCTCCCCATTTTAAACACACCAATCTGGGTAAAACACATTTGCAAATCCTCACAACATCCTTAACAGTTAACAAATAAAAACGACAACTGACTAAATGTCAAAAGACCACAGTTGTTACTGACAAGTACAGAGAAAATTAGACCTGCAGTCCAGGGTGGGGGAATTTAATGGGCGTGGTCGGAGGGTTCGGCGCGTGCCAGGCAGGGCAGACCGTACGCAGGTTTTCCCTTCCAACCGCACGCCAGCCGACGTCACCGATGAGCACGCCTTCAACCGAGCAGGGAAACCACCTGTCCCGGAGTCCTGCTGGGATGAAAACCTGCACCCTCCGGGCCCTCAGCTGTACATGGTTGAGTACTACCGGCCATGCACCAGTGCGATCCGGTGCTGGTCCTCAGGTACCCCTACTACTGACTCCCAACAGGTAGTTCACTACAGACCCTGTCGCTGCAGTGACTCAGGAGGCTGTTAGACCTGAAACAACACATGAACGCCATTAAGTACCCGGCAGAATGGTACCAGTGGTGCCTCAGGACCAGGACTGGGAAGCACTGCACCGATACAACACGGGGCCACTGGCTGGTCCACCGTCCTGCAGGCTATATGCACTTTAAAATACCTTTAACAACCAGCCGCCATTAACGTCCCCCTTCCTAAAAGTCCAAGAAAAGCGAATCGGTGCAGCAAGTGTCAGCTGTGGGTGCGCATTTCATCAAGGTGCCCCAGCAGCGCCGGCGCGCTCGGCCGGGAGGGCGCGTCGCCGCTCCAGCACCGGCACACCAGAGTCTCGCAGGCGCGCCCCCGCCCAGTCTGGAAGGCCGGCTTGCCTTGCACCGGCGGCCGCAGGTTGTGCGCCACAACCGCGTAGAGGATGTGATGCCGGTCGCCGGTGTAGGGCTGCTCCCGGACCAGCAGCTGCCAGAGGGTGATGCCGAAAGAGAAGATGTCCGCTTTGGCCGTGACGCGCTCCCCCTTCAGCAGCTCGGGGGCCCGGTGCGTGTAGGTTCCGCCGGCGGGGGACGGGGGGCGGCCGGCGGCGGCGGCGGCGGCGGCGCCGCCGCCCTCGCACGCCTTGTCCAGTTTCAGCGAGCAGCCGAAGTCGGCTATTTTACACACGCCGTCCTTGGACACCAGCACGTTGGCCGGCTTCAGGTCCAGGTGCACCACGCCGTGCGAGTGGAGGAAGCCCAGGCCCCGGACGATGTCGGTGGCGTAGGCGAGCCAGCGGTCCGCCGCTATTGCCTCCGTGCTGCCGTAGATGACGCTGTGGAGGTTCCGGCTGCCCGCGTACTCCATCACGACGGTGCCGATGCTGTTCTCGTGCTCCAGCGTGCTCGGCACGCAGGCGCTGGCGGCTATGACGCGCACGACGTTGGCGTGTCTGAGGTCGGCGGCGTGCAGCTCCGCCCAGAAGCTCTGCCGGGACGCCAGCTTGTTCTTGGCACACTTTTTCACCGTCTTCACCGCAACCGTCTCCCCGAGGTAGCGAGCTTTGTACACCGAGCCGAACCCCCCGGAGCCGATGGGCTGCATGGACCTCAGCTCTTTCCACTGCACGACGGAGGACCAGAGTCTGCCGGCGGCTCTCCTGGGGAAGTTGTGCACGGGAACTTTTAAAGTGGCGTCGCCGGAGTATTTCGCCAGAGGGCTGCTGCAGGTGCCGGTGTCCGGAGACGGGTAGAGGTCTTTGGGCAGCAGGCGGGTCGCGGGGATCGGAGACGGCATGCTCCCGTTCAGCGCTCCCGACTAGCGCAGGTGCGTTCCCTCCGTTCGTATCACGCGCACCTTTCTTCTTCGTCTGCTTTAGTGTAACGTCGAGCCAAACCCGCTCCTCCCTGTTCCGGAGGGTTTAATGCAGTGTTTCCCCAACCCGGTCCTCAAGGGAACCCCTATCCTGCAGATTTTCATTGCAACCCTGAATGGGTACCTGTTTGTAGTTATTCAACCAATCAGCAAGGAATGATGTCAGCTGTTGCACACCTTGCATAATTAAGTGCTGCGAGATGATTGGTCGAGTAAGTACAAGCAGGGCAACCCTGAATAGGTACCTGTTTGTAGTTATTCAACCAATCAGCAATGAATTATGTCAGACGTTGCACACCATGCATAATTAAGAGCTGCGAGATGATTGGTTGAGTGCAGGGTTGCAATGAAAATCTGCAGGATAGGGGGGAACCCCTATCCTGCAGATTTTCATTGCAACCCATTCTGTCAGCTGTTGCACACCTTGCATAATTAAGTGCTGCGAGATGATTGGTTGAGTAAGTACAAGCAGGGCTACCCATGCAGGGTTGCACTGAAAATCTGCAGGATAGGGGGTTCCTTGAGGACCGGGTCGGGGAACGCTGGTTTAATGGCACAATAACGACAACCTGCGTTGTTCACGCAGCATGCTGCGTTCACGCAGCTCGGGGTGCTTTTACATCGCAAACAGGCAGGCGGAGTTACAACAAAACAGTCACAACTCAAGCAAAAGGGAAGCGTCAGAACAATATTGTGTGAACGATCTGTACTGTGGTGATAAGAGGACGGCAGCAGCCCTACAGAGAAGCCCTCGCGCTGTATGCGTGCAATAGAGCTAATTTAGTTTTTTATTTTTTTCAGAAAGTTTATCCAGGGGAAGTTGGCGCATGCGTGGATCTTCTGCGTGCAAACCAGTGCCGCGCATCACAGCACAGAATAGGCTCGTATTGATGGGCACTGCAGCTAGTGATGCCGGTTCAGGTGAGTTTTAAAACTATTCTGTACGTTTACAAACTTGCTTCCCCGCCCCTAGGGCACCCCACCACCATGACGCACCCCATAACGCGTCTCCTTATGCTGGCGGGGGTAATAGAGGTGGAGGGGGGAAGGGGGGTTGTAATTTAAGATGAAGGGCAGGGTAGGGTTAAAAAAAAGTCTGACCCCTTAGGTCGAGGGTGTGCTGAGGGTGCAGCTGGTAGTGATGGGGCACTCCTCAGTAGTATATCTACTGCAAGACGAGGCTGGTGATGATGGTGGTGGGGGGAAAATGTCCAGCTGTGAATCTGAGCATGCGCCAACTACAACCCCTGTGTTCAGCCATACACCGCAGCCGGCGTTATTCCAGTCACTGTAGATAAGCTGTTGTTACTTTCTGATTTTGTTAGTTTTATTCCTATTTATTGCTTTTCTTTAGTTTTGATTCGCTAATCTACACTTTTACAAACTTCTTGGTAAAATAAGCCCATTAACCCTTTGAGATGAAGGAGTGTCCTTTATCTCAAATGACATGCACATCAGTTAGTTAATCAGTTCTTTTCTGTTGTTGAAAAACTGACTTCCTTGTGATCTTGGATAGTTCACTCGTGAGTTTTTGTGTTATCCCCCCCCCCTCAAATGTTGGCAATAAGAATGCTGGTTTCTCTCGGGGGGGGGGGTGATGAAGAGATAGGTAACGGGGATTGGTCAAATAACTTCTTTCAGATGTTTAGTGTTAAAAAAAAGGCAGTTCGTTACTTTTGTAAAGTCACCTCGATGTTCAAAAGCCGGAGATGATCCGGAGTTCAGAATTGACAAAGCAAGTCTCCCGTTTGTAAATGGCAAACGGGCGACTACACGAGTCGCCTCGCTTGCTGACAGCAGAGAGTAAATCGCCGTGATCAATACGTCACTATTTCCACACTGGATTTGACCAGAAGGTATAAATGAGCTGTGTGTCGAGCGATACAGGCGTGCTCAGATTTGTTGGTACCCTGACAGCTCACTGAAATGATGCTTCATCCCTCCTGAAAAGTGATTAATCTAAAAGCCGCTTTGTCGTGCGTACTTGCATCTCTTTGGTGTGTCATAAAATGAAGCAGAGGAGCTGTGAAAAGAGAGGAATTATTGCTTATTCTACAAGGATTTTCTAAAATGGCCTGGGCACATTTGTTAGTACCCCTAGAAATGATAAGTCATTGGATCTTAGGGATATTTCCTACTAATTAGTTTCTTTAAGTGGTGTCACATATGTCTCCAACCTTGTAAGCAGTCACTCGGCCTGTTTAAACGGAGAAAAGTAGTTGCTGTGCTGCTCGGTATCATCGTGTGCACCGAACTGAACGTGGACCAGAGAAAGCAAAGGAGAGAGTTGTTTGAGGAGATCAGACAGAACATAATAGACTAGTCAAGCTGCAAGACCGTCTCCAAGCAGATTGATATTCCTGTGACAACAGTTGAAAATGTTATTAAGGCTTTAAGGTCCATGGAACTGGAGCCAACCTCCCTGGGTGTGGCAGCAGGCAGGTTTTTCCGCAAGAACGGGGCCCGATAGGAAAAGGCCCTGCCACCTGCTGACTTCTTTTTAACTTGGGGTACACACGAGCCCTGTATTTTGAGAGCGGAGAGCTTGGAATGGAATGTATGGGATTTTTGTTTGTTTTTGGAATTCCCCCCCCCCCTTTTCTCCCCATTGTATCCGGCCAATTACCCCACCCTCCGAGCTGTCCCGGTCTCTGCTCCACCCCCTCTGCTGATCTGGGGAGGGCTGCAGACTACCACATGTCTCCTCCAATACATGTGGAGTCCCCAGCCGCTTCTTTTCACCTGACAGTGAGGAGTTTCGCCGAGGGGAAGTAGCGTGTGGGAGGATCAGGCTATCCCCCTCCTGACCCGACCGACCAGAGGAGGCGCTAGTGCAGCGACCAGGACACATACCCACATCCAGCTTCTCACCCACAGACACGGCCAATTGTGTCTGTAGGGACGCCCGACCAACCCGGAGGTAACGCGGGGATTCAAACCGGTGATCCCCGTGTTGGTAGGCAACGGAATAGACCGCCACGCTACCCGGACGCCCCGGAATGTACGGTTTAAGAAGGTCAGACAGGTAAGATGGGGCAAGCCCATTTAGGATTTTACAAGTCAGCAGAAGCACCTTGACATCTGATCTAACATGGCTAGGAAGCCAATGAAGGGAGGCAAGAGTTGGTGTGATATGGTCAAATTGTCTAGAGTTAGTTAGGATTCTAGCTGCAGCACTCTGAACCATCTGAAGACTTTTAGTACCAGCGTGTGGCAGACCTGACAACAGAACATTACAGTCATCAAGTCTGGATGAAACACATGCATGATCAGAGTCTCTGCATCATGGACAAGAAAGACCGGATTTTAGCTGTTACGTGAGTGAAAAAGGCAGCCTTGGTGATTTTTTAAAATGTGCTTAAAAACATTGGGCAGATGAGTCAAAACTGGAGCTTTTTGGCAAATCCCATCAACTCTATGTTCACACGAATAAATGAAGCTTTCAAAGAAAAGCACCATACCTACAGCGAGACATGGAGGAGGCTCGGTTATGTTTCGGGGCTGCTTTGCTGTGCCTGGCACAGGGTGCCTTGAATCTGTGCAGGGCACAACGAAATCTCAAGACTATCAAGGCATTCTGGAGCAAAACGTACTGCCCAGTGTCAAAACTGTCTCAGACACAGGTCATGGGTCCTTCAACAGGATGAGGACCCAAAATACACCACTAAAACCACCCGAGAATGGAAAAGGAACAAAACGTTGGGACTATTCTGAAGAGTCCTGAGCTGAATCCTATCAAATATCGATGAAAAGAGTTGAAACTTCTAGTCTGGAGAAAGCGGCCATCAAACCCGAGACAGCTGCAGCAGTTGGCCCAGGAGGAGAGGGCCAAAATATCTGTTAACAGGTGCAGAAGTCTCATTGGGAGCTAAAGAAAATGTGTGACTGCCTCTTAAGGTTCCACCCATCCATCCATCCATTATCCAAACCGCTGGTCCTGCTCTCAGGGTCGCGGGGATGCTGGAGCCTATCCCAGCAGGCATTGGGCGGCAGGCGGGGAGACACCCTGGACAGGCCGCCAGACCACCACAGGACCGACACACACATTCACCCCTAGGGACAATTCAGTACGGCTGATCCACCTGACCTACATGTCTTTGGACTGTGGGAGGAAACCGGAGCCCCCGGAGGAAACCCACACAGACACGGGGAGAACATGCAAACTCCACACAGAGGACGACCCGGGACGACCCCCAAGGTTGGACTACCCCGGGGCTCGAACCCAGGACCTTCTTGCTGTGAGGCGACCGCTGCGCCGCCATGCCCCTAAAGGTTGTGCAACCAAATATAAGGTTAAAGGTCCCATCATTTTTTGTCCATGCCATTTTCATTTGTTTTATTATTTACAAAATTATGTTGAATAATAATTTTTTTTAAAATCGAAAGCTAAGTCTGGTCTCTATGACATATGGAATAAACAATGGTGGAGGCCGATATTTCAGAGAAACTTGTGCGTTCTTCGTATTTTTCGTGGAGGGGATACCAACAAATTTGAGCGCGTCTACGTCCGGGGAAAACGTATGAGATGTGGCTGATCATTTTAACCAACAGACTCACGATTGGATCCTTCTTGTAGTTTATTGAACTTTCCATACATTGTGTAAAAACACTGGAGTTGAAGACTGCAGCTCTTCTCTCTTTCATAGCAGCAAAGGTATGAAGATCAAATCAGGTTATTCTGCCAGACAATAAATAATCTGCCTCTTTGGATAATGTCAATGTTAAAAATAAAAAATAAAAACACAAAAAAAGGAGAAAAAAAAAGATAAAAGCTGCGGCATTAATTTCTATTTTACACAACTTATAAACATATATATTTATACATATGTTTGTGTGAATTACTTTGTCTATATTTATAAAAATACAACAGTAGTTTGTAAAATAGATTTGAAAGTAAAATATGGAGGATTAGCAACATGAGTCCATCATCATCATCATCATCATCATCATCATCATCACAGGATGGCATTGTTGAAATGCAATGAAAAAACAAAACCAACATGGCTGGAATGCAGTTTGCCTCTGAAATTCCTTAGCTCATTTTCAAATCAGGTCATGCGGAGTGATTTCTTATTTTATTATCATAGTCTTCACCAGCGGTCCTCCTTTCTCTGAGTGGATCCACTCGAGTCCATCTCCCACCGTGACAAAAGTTCTCCCAAACCACACGCACGCACACGCACGCACGCACACACGCACGCACAGGTGAAGATGGGGGGGGGGGAGCATGTGATATTACAGGCAAGTCTGTAAAAAGACTACAAAAGTCACAGTACAAAAAAAAATAGATGTAGCTATATATATTACAACCTGGCACACACACACATATGCCGACTGTTCAGCTAAAATGTATATTTTTTGTTTTTAAAACGATACAATTAAGAACTAGATAAGAGGTCTGTAGCACCTTAAGGAGCTTTAGAAGTATATGTTAGCAGCTTGATCCAATACCGAAAAAAACAATATTGCAGTATTGCAGTGTTTCTTACATACACATTCAATAAGGTTCACTGGTACCACTGAAGCTTATAAAGAAGGTCGACACGCATTGCTGAAAGGTCCGTGTGTCTCACGCCGAAGACTCACGCTTCCGCCGTCCTCTTTTCTCCAGGGGGCAAAAAAACAAAAACAAAAAAAAACTGCCCCCCCCCTACACGCTCGAGCGTCTGCGAACGTGCACCACGTGGTCCGGGAGCCACTCCGCGGCTGTTGAGGGGAAAAAAAACCACACAGATTTTTTTTCTTTTCTTTTTTCTTTCTTTTTGGGAAAAAAAGAAGGAAAAAAAATGATTTGTGTTCGTCTTGTTTTTTTTGTTTTTTTTGTTTTCCTTTCAGATTCCGTCGAAAACAAGTCTCGACACCTTCACTGGGTCCGAATCCACGTGTGACGAGTTTTCCCGCCCTTTGCGCTCGTCCCCCCCCCCCCGAAAGAGGCACTTCTTCATGGTGACGTCATAGTCGACGAGGGAAAAAAAAAAGGTGTTGGGTTTTTAGAATGAAATAAGATGGCTGAAATCAAGCAGTGTTCCTTTAGACAGACTGAAAGATTTGAGGTCAAAAGGTGAATGGATTTTTTTTTTTTTACTGTCTCCCCCATGTAAGCTACTGAACATGTTCAATGGTTGTTTTTCAAACAACGAGTTTAACAATATGTGAACTTAGTATATAATAATTAAGTGCTACATAGTCAGTATACGCTATATTATTGCCTGTGATCTCACCAGCGGGTGAACAGTCACTAGCGTTGGCCTTGATGATCCGAGCCTAAAGTCTGGGGTTCAGGTACACTATTAGTTAAAAGGCCCCACAATGAGATACACAGAACACTTGTGCAAGTAAAGCAAAAATGACACTTTGATAGAAAAACACTGTCAAAATTGTACCTGTAAAAATAAAACATTTTATATTGTATTTACATGTTACTGTTCTCTAAAGAGCTAAATATATCATCTACACATTTTGTAATAAAGGTTTTAGACAAAAAAAAAATATTGGAGGAAACAAAGGCATTCAATTTACAAAAAGTGCTATGATTACAAAAAAAACAAAACCATATAGCGGCTTGCTAATATTTCTTGTAAAACCACAAACCTTCACAAGATACAAATAGCAAACGTCCATAACGCTTCATAAACATTACACATTCAGCTCCACGTCTCAGACATCACAACCCATTATACAAATGTACTGTTGCCATTCGTGTTTCCATAAGTCCTATCAGTTATGAAGAGAAACATGTGATTATAACACTTTTTCTTAAATCTTTAGATTTTCGGAGAAAAAAAAACAAAACAAAAAAAACAAAAAACAATAAGCATGTGAGGTAAATGATAACACTATTAAGTTATGTACACATGGTGACCAAGCATGTAAAAGGAAGGGCTGGGCTATAATTCGATATTATCATTGATCGTCTGTTCAGTTTAGACGATCTAAAAATGAATGATAACAAGAATCTATCACCTAGGATATCGCACAAAATGAGGTGTGAAGTATTTGAGGGAGTGCTGTTTGAAAACTGGTTTTGGTTTGATATTTGACATTACCGACCAGGTCGACGTGACGAACCTCAGCTGGATCTTTAAACACGGTGTGTTGGCACATATAGGTGGATATCATGATATTTATCAGTATCGTGTGAACTTCTCTGTGGTTACCGTGATAGTCAGTGGCGATGTCTGACTGCTGGATCTGACTTTGTCCGTGCTGATGATTGAGTAACATGGCTACTGTATGTGCTTTAGTTCACAACGCACACCGGTTGAGAAAAGCACTCCTGGCCTTAAATAAAGGAGGAATGAGAAGATTGTGATGACACAGCCTTTTGACTGGACAAGAGCCGTTTTGGGCACAAGACATTTTTTAGAAAAATCTGAACATCTCGTTTCCTCTCGGCTCAGCATCCGAAACGTAAATCACATTTTCCTGTTTCGCAAATCCAGCACTGCCTTGCTGGTTGAGCTCTGCTATGTACTAAAGTAATACTAGTTGGTTAAAAAAAAAACTACTATACACTCATGCTAATTCTTAGTGGAAGTCATTTGCTTGTTAATGTCTATTTTCTGACTAAATGTCTTTAATTAGCTCTTGGGGGGGGGGGGGTTTATCCAAGCCTGACTGGAGTTTTCTGACAAGTTTTCCAACAGTGAAAGAGTCTCAAACAATACTGATTAAGCACAATCTTTACTGTTATTGTTTTTCTTATTTGGAACTTTGAGTATTTCTATATTTCACTTCTAATGTGCACGAGTGCCTAGACCATGTGTTAGGTTTGGGATCGGTTTCCTCATCGTCAAGCTAGACTGGGTGCAGGCTGAAACTGAAAGACTCCAGTTCTCAACCAGACGCGTTCATTATGAAGTTTGATGCTATTTTTAAATGAGTTTGATAATAGGCTTTTTTTTTTTTAACGAGATTCTTTGCAGTAATAATGACAGTGTACTTCCGAGATCTGGATACAGCAGTCGGCTATGTAAGATGTCAACTTCATTAGCTGAATTTTGAATTGTTCTGAATGAGCAAAACCACCGTCTCGTGCTAGCTACCACCCGGTCAACACGTGTCCTCCCAAAACATCAGAACTTCACACGCTTTACTTTCTAGGTTTCCTGTAGTTAAAATGAAGCTTTGCACACTGATTCTACCTAATTCACGTGGCCGGAGTGACAATCTTTTACGTTTAAGTTACATTAAATATTCTTGGCTTGCAAATTTTTTCAAACCTTTATTTATCCAGGCAAGGTTTGTTGTGGGTGCATGCCCTACCCTGCTCTGCACTCACACAAATCAGCACATTCATAAGCGGAGCTCCCTTCAAATCACCAACACTTTCTACATCTTAATCACATACCAGATTCACTAGAGTAAATGGAGGTGAAGTGCCTTGCTCAAATGCATGCCAAGCTGTTAACTGGAGTGTGTCTCATTCTTTTTCGCCGTCTAGATTTTCTCAGCTGAAACAGACCCGCTGGTCCAAAGTCCCTAAAACAAACTTCACAATATTCCTACTTATACAAACATCTCAGTATAGTTAAGATAGTTGAGAACATGAGCCCCATCGTATCCAAAACATGAAGAGTACAAAAACTACAGTCAGATGAAAGTAAAATGAATCCGTGCACCTCTACTGACAATGTATGGAGACTGGATTTGTGAAATTCACAGGATGTGTCATGCTAGCGATTACATGGAAATGAGCTATTCTTAATGTGATGCTCACAGTATTGACATGAGTGCGTCCATAGGCGATTGAGAGACAGACCATATGAACATCTTAAATCAAAATCTGAGCTCAGATTTGGTGATATTCACAGTATCGATACATGTGCAATACTTGTTTTATACGTCTCTACTGTATAACTTTAATAAGATGTGGAATCCTGCAGTATAAGTCACATTATTAGAGGATGTAAACACTGTTCTCCCAGTAGCTCTGTCCATCTAAACTTTCACAAAAACTTGCCCAACATACTTTAAATTGTTTCTTTCATAGATTCTCTCACAATTTATCCCCATATATCAATATAGATTTGCACCGAGACTTCATATTTCAAGCCAACATTTGGTGAAGCATTGGCGAGCTGTGCTGGAGCACCCGACTCCGTGCAGTGGAAGCAAATGTCGTGGCTGACAGCAGGAAACTGAATGACGTCCTCTGACAGGTAACATTCAATTTCAAGGCAAGTTTGTATCGGACAGTAAGGTTTACACGCAGGGCTGGGCGATATGGACAAAATCAAGTATCACGATATTTTTGGACCAAATCCCTTGATTATCGATATTATTGGGATGACTACTGGTGTTTTCAGAAAACATTTACGCAATCATGTCTGTGAATGTTCTCATTCATCCAGGTCATGGTTATCCAAAGGAGTTCAATCAAGTGCAACTGGACTTGGTATATATCCCTGAGGACGTTTCGTTGCACTTGATTCAACTCCTTTGGATTTACGCAATCAGATTTTTGATAAATAATCATCATAATGCCTGTATAATAACTACGTGGGTGAAGGCAAATAACAGAACCGCTAGAAAAGTCTGATCAGTTCACATTATTACATCAATTAACTGTAAGGCAGCCTTTAAAACCAGGAAAAGACAACACTTAACGCCATATCACAATTTCCAAAATTCCAGACGATACCCCTTCTTATATCATGATAGATATACCGATTTATCGATATATTGCCCAGCTCTATTTGCACATAAACCAGAACATTAACAATGCCCCTCCATGATCAGATTAAGAATTAAGATCAGTTATTAGATTATCATGTCCGTGTTAACAGTTATTGGATCCACGAAGCCAGTCTCTGTTCCTCAGAGAGCGTCCAGCATTCGTCTCCGTACTGTTAAGTTGTCATCTCGGCTCTCTCAGCTGTCTGTTCTGTTGGAGAATTGATTGTCACTAAACCGGCCTGGATGGCAGCACTAAGACCAGCACGGCGTGTGTTCTCCGTTTTACGGGACAGTGTCTGATTTTGATGCAAACATAAAGGAAAACCGAGCCCTGCCGACGCTGCAATGCAAAGGCTGAATGGCAGCCTGTATTTACCTACATTTATCAGAAATACACTTGCTTTGGTTTAGTTGTAATGGGATCGGAAAGCCGCAAAACACGTTTTTGAGCAAAGTCACATTTGGCAGGAATATAACACACTCTACTTCTTTTTTTAAAATTCTAGATTTTAGCCTTTTAACAAATGAGATAACATAAGAACATTACACAATTTGGACTTCAGGATGCCAGTAGCATGGAAGAAGAGCTGCACTAAAACTGAGGTTCACTTTACTAATAAGAAATGCATCGAAGTAAAGCTCAGACATTTTTGAATTTTATGACTTTTTGTCGGGGTAATTTTTTTTCTAGAAACCACAAATATTTCCCAAAAAAATTTTTTTTTGCTTGCTTAAGCAAAATCAGAACGGACAGAAGTCTTTCCTGCAAGGTGACGATGAAGCGAAGCTGTCAGTTAGCGGCGAACCGGCCGGAGGAAAACACACATCTGAGGAGGCGTTAGCTGAAAACTCATATTCAGAAACATGTAGGGGAATTACTCCTTCACGGCAGCAGAATCGAGGGTCTTGTGGAGACCGTCCAGCTCCGTATGCATGTCTGAAAATGTTGCTGGCATATACGAGGCCTTTAAAGCATTCAAGCGCTTTCAGCACAAAGTATGTATAAATTAAAGGTTATGACTTCCAGATGTAAAATAAACGTTTTTGCTACTTTCTCATCCTGCTGCAACTTAAGATGTCTCTTTTAGTCCGGGATTTACAAACAATGTAGGCTAACTTCACCACCTCAAAAAAGAAAAAAGAAAAAATTGAAAAGCCAAATTGAACTACGTAAACAGTCGGGCTGTGTGTTAGGAGGTCCGTCAGTTCACGGATGCTCCTCTTCTTAGAGGTCTGAATAAAACAGTACCCATGTTACCAGATTAGTGCTTGACTGGGTGGCGAAAGCGGCTTCACGAAGCGTACTCTTATTGTCTGTGACTCCACACTTCTACATCTTCTGAACCCCCAACCAGCTCATTTCCAACTCTCTCCTTCGCCACTGAAGCAGTGCTGGTATTTGCTTTGCTTCCTTACTTCCTAGTTTGGTTGTCTTTTTATGAAGAAAGTGAGATGATGTTGACGGGGTGAGAGGCGGCAGGTCAGTAGCCATGTTCAAAACCATCAGCAGTTGCACAACAGTTAGCCTAATTTCACATAACGTGTAGTAATGTGTGGTGTAGTTCCTTGGTAGTCAGCTGAGATACCACTACTCGGGGAGTTTAGATGGGTCTTTTCACATAGCGGTTTAGGGAAGTCCATGGCAATTCAGCAGCGAGCAGCCACGTGTGTTTGAGTGCCACAATGAATGACTTGAAGCTTAAAAGTATTTCTGGGGATAGCCATGTGGACTCATGTTTCTGACTGCCCGGTGCCTCCTGACTAAGACATGTGGTTGAGCTTAGCTTTCCAAACCGGCATTGCTTTGTCTCTGATGGACAGCGAGTTTAGAGGAGAGAGTATGATAACCAACAGTCCTTGGTGTCGTCTCTGTCCTGTGATGAAGCACACAAACTAGGCCCGCTTAGATGGGTGTGTTTAAGCTAGCTGAATTGATAATACTGCGCATTTCAAAAACTAGCAGCAATGCATGTTTTCATTTGGTTGACTTTGGTTTGCGGTGTGGGGAAACCTTCTGACAAACTTAAATGATAGACAGATTTGCACTTGTGAACAAAACGCCTCTACTGAGGAGTTGAGAAGAAACTTTGCCATGACCTCTCTCAATGCACAAAATGGAGTTTGAAACTGGTAACACTGGTGCTCAGTAGTTATTCCTCAGTACCTAGTCTGCAACAAGGTGGATGATTCTGTTCTGTGGATCGCTTAAAAGTACTACCACAAAAAGAAAATCAGACAAATGACAAAGGTCAATTGTGATGACATTCAGCATCACAAAAGTTCAAAGTGCTTATATGAAAATCAATTAACAAAGCAAAATCTGCACACTAAGGACAATATCTTCTAAAGTAACAGGGGTTAGGTATAGAGAAGAAAATATCACTGCAATCTCATTTCTATGTTTAAAACAAACTCCCCCTATCCGACAGGCAGACTAATGTGTACGCGGGCGAAGGCTATCGCTGCGGTGGTGAGGGTGTAGTGGTGGTGAGGATTTGTGAATGGAACAGATACAAACCTTCAGACATCCCAACAGTACCCATCAGAATGTGAACTGAGCCAAAGCACCTGTGGAGGTTCCTGTGTACTACTGTCAGTGCTCACGGTCACATACATCTGTCGCTTGTGTCAGTGTCTGCACATGTAATCACCTTATTTTCTGGACATCTTCAAAAACAAAAATGTGTTTTTTTTTTTTTTACTGGCATCTTTATGTATCATAAAACAGCCTGGCTGTTTGTCTATCGACTGGTGTAAATGTATAGCTTAACGTGTGTGTGTGTGTGTGTGTGTGTGTGTGTGTGTGTGTGTGTGTGTGTGTGTGTGTGTGTGTGTGTGTGTGTAAAAATTTGTGCAGATGTGAGAGCACGTGCATGCCAGAGGCAGTACATACTGTGTCACTGAAAGGCGTGGTGGAAGCGGGGTAGTGTGGTGGGTGTGCTCAGGCTGGATATAAAGGAGGAGGTCAGCCCCTGGAGGGAGCTTTCGGCAGCCTCTGGGCCATCTGGGGGCTGTTGGGGCAGCTGGACTAGAGGCGTGGGCTCTTCGGTGGGTGGATAGGGAACACCCAGCGAGCTGCTGCTGCCTGCCTGGTTGTACGGTGGGCCGTTCAATGGCAGAAAGTTAAAGAGCTGCGAGAAGTCCAGCAATGAGGAGGACGAGGCCAGTGAGTCACCTATCGCCGAGGCTGACACCGCTGCTGCAGTTGTGGACATTTTAGACAGGGACGCCTCCTCGCTCGTTCCCTCCAATACACCCACCTGCTGCTCCAGCTCCAGCTTGGAGGAGGAGAGCTGAGTGTCTTCGGCTGCAGAGGAGGAGGAAGGCATGGCGCTCTGCAGTTCCATCAGGTAGGTCTCCAGTTCTCCCTTTAGATTCTGCTCCCGCTCCTGGGAGGAAACAGCATATGAGGTAAAGTTGGAGCCCAGGGGGTACTTCAGAGACAGGGGATGCATCGAGGTTGGGAAGGGCTCTGTGTCCAGGACGGGACCTGTGTACATGTTGAGCTGGAGCTGTCTCGGTGGGGGCAGCATGCCTGGGAGCTCCCCCTTGATACCCCCAGATGAAAGGTCGCAGACAAAGGGCTCCAGCGAATCGGCCGGCTCAGTCTTTACCCTCAGCAGCTCCCGAGCGTGGCTCTTCTTCACGTGTCGTGTCAGGTGGTCCTTCCTACCAAAGCGCTGAGCGCAGTACTGACACAGGAAGTCCTTGCGTCCGGTGTGCACCACCATGTGGCGTCGAACATCTTTGCGGGTGTAAAACCGACGCTCGCAATGTTCACACCGGTGCTTTTTCTCTTTGGTCCCGCCAGAGGACTTACCGGCATGGGTTTTGAGGTGTTCCAGAAGCACCTCGGTGCTGGCGAATGGCTGCAGGCAAACCTGGCAAGTGAGGTCTCCGCTGTTGGCCGCGTGAAGGGCTAGGTGCCGCTTGAAGCCCAGCTTGGTGTTATAACTCTTGCCACACTCCTGGCAGGCGAACGCCTCCTTGTATGGGTCGTGAGTGTGCAGGTGATTCTTTAAGTGATCCTTGCGGTGGAACATTTTCTCACAGTATGAACACTTGTGGCTTTTTTCTGGCGAGTGAGTTGCCATATGCCTTTGAACATAGACACATTTTATGAGCGCTCAGAATATCAGCAATTATCTAAGTGCTTTAAGTAGGCATGCTATTTCTAACTCACACAACACACAATCTGACAGATGAAAGAGTGAAAATACAATTCATGAACATATCATCTCTGACTACTACATGACAAATGGAGTGAAAGAGAGAAGCAGCATGCTGCAGCCTGCGAGACATGGCCGCCTGTCTGTACCGTAGCAGCTTGTATTTGGAGACGAATGCCTTGGTGCAGTCGGGGTGGGAGCAGCGGTAGGGTCTCTCTCCTGTGTGCGAGTACGAGTGCACCTTCAACTTCTCCACGCTGTTGAAAGCCTTCTGGCACACTTGGCAGGGGAAATTCTTCTTAGGCTTCCCCTCTGCTCTTTTGCGCCTCCCAGTGGCCGGCACGAGCTTGGCTTTCTCCAGGATGTGGTCACGGTGGCCCTGGGTTCCCGTGGCCATGGCACCCTAAGGCAGACCAGCTACATGGACAGGGGCGCAGTGCCTAACTAATATGGGTGCCAGTGCTCTATCCAGTTTTATGTGCTCAACACCGCCCGGACTGATAGGCCTGAGGAAAGCAAATGAGAGAGAGAGGGAGAGAGGTGGAGTGAGGATGGTTGATTTACTGGGTGGTTATATCAGAGGGTGACAAAGTACTGTGTGTACGTATTCTGGCACAGCTACAAACACAGTTTGAAATGTAATCACCTGGCCCACATCAGAAAATCCTTTTCATTCCTTGTAAGACTAAGAACAACATTAAAACTATAATTAGACTTAATGTACCATCATGCAGATAAAGTTATGTTAATACAGCATTATTAACATCCAGACATGTGGTGGGACAGCTAGCCAATTTCTATTTGGCAACCGATGGGGCCTGTAAGCAAAATCTATGAGTCCCTGATAGCTGAAACTACTTCCCTGAACCTTTCCCTTGTGCGATACCTTACTGAAAGAGGTGCAGAATTATGCGATTTTGCTTGATGACTGTGTAGATTCCCATCATTCATCAGGGGGTATAGGATTTCGAAACGAAATCTACCGTCTGGAGATTTGAAAACATTCACCGTTCGTCCGTTTGGCTTGTTCGGTTCTAATCTCGTGGGCAAATCCAGCTTTTTATTTTAGTGAAGGAGGCGAGGACATCCGGCCATCCGTTCAGAGAGCACCTTTCCGGCACGTCGCCTCGCCCTTACCTACATGTGGACGTCCTCCTTCACCACGGGGGGCGGCTTTCCCCACAAGATCAGCACTGAAGAAACCGATCGGGTGAACGGAGAAAAGTTCTCAGTTTTACACCGATGGTCTTGTAATGGTTTTTACTTCTTTTTGACACGGTTCTGCTCTTTTACTAGAAGAATCTCTGAAAATCATGTTGTACTTTCAGCTTTGATCCGTATTTGATACCAGGCCATCTGAGATTCAGTATGAAGAGTAGAACTGGCTAACTATGAAATGCTCTAATTCAAACAATTGCCTTAAGTCTAATCAAAGTTAAAAAGTTGTGTGTCAGTAGATTAAAGACAGACCGACGAAAACCCCGCTGCATAAACACAGAAGAAAACTAGTGCAGAGGAAAAAGGAAGGCCGTGAAACAGATTGTGTTGACCGTACAACTGTCCAAACCCCTGCAGGGCATTTTCTTGTCTCTGCAGCAGAGAATTAGCACACAAAGAACAAGACAAAACGATGACAATAAAACTAATTCAAAAAATGGAAAACATGGAGAATCAACACAGCAAATGAATGAATAAAGTTAAAGGTTCCTGGCTGACAGGGCCACGCCGTGAGCTGAGCCCAGTTTCACTGATGGAGGAACAAATACTCAGAGAAGGTGTCCACATTTACCACCATGCAGCCGGAGCTGTTTTGCTGTTTGCAGATGAAGACACGCGGTGCAGACAAATTGCGCAAATTGCTGCTTGCATGTATTTAAAAAAGACCAGTTATTCTCCCATTACGTTGTCATTAGAAAGCCACGAGTGACAAAGCGAAGACCCAAAGATGTAAATCTCATCCGCAATCTGCCGCGGGGCAACACGGCCTTCGCGCCGCTTCTGTCATTTCAGAAAGCCAGCAAACAACTTAAGATGATTTTTCCTAAAAGCAGAAACTGTGCTGCCATGTGCATCTCTAAAAACAATTAAATCCATGCTGTGTGCCGAAGCTGCACGCGTACAGGGGCTGCACAGCCTCTGAAAACTAATTAGAAGCGGTTATGAAAGCAATGTCTGTCTTCTGGGTTGAAACGAAGAGTTAGTGAAAGCGTTCATGTCCTTAATATTGTGTTGGAATTTAAGTGAATCGAGGGAAAATACTGAAGGAATTAAATATGACAGCTGTCTAATCTATTCTGACTTGGTGATGAAATAAATGTGAAAATCTAAACTTGTTTGGTTTCCTAAACAAGGGCAGAAATGTCGGATATTCACCAAAAGAAGCAAAAAATATTTTGTCATCGAAAAGGGAAATAATTTTGATCCCAATCGTCTGTTGAGAAAATTCCTGATAATCTACTAGAATTAAAATGTCCTGTGTGAATAAGAAACGGTTCAGTATGTTTGGATTTACTGGTCTTTCTACAGAGTTTAGTGTTTGTATCTTAGTTATTATGCAGAGTTTCAGTTTTACATCCTTAACTGGAACCAGACCGGTAATATTTTATAGAATTATGGCATATAATAGAAGTAAGACATGTTTTATGTAAATAAGAATTAATTCAGTCCAACGGGAAGGTAGCTCCCTGAACAGGTACAAAACCTCACTGAATTCCACATCATATTCATGACTAATTTTTACACGCTTGGAAATTGTTTCTGTAAAATCTGGGAAAGTAATTTGTCCTCAGCTCTTACCTAATTATGTGATTATTAATATGAGAAGAAATAAAACAAGCTCAAAATCAGAAGTATGAAAAAGTGAATCAGAACCTGGCCGTCTTAAAAAGCAGAATGCTCAAAATTAAAACGCCAAACGCCGACATCACAGCCGAAATCTGTGATTTTTACTTGATAATTTTAATCACAAACAAATGCAAAATTTCACGTTTCTCCTACAAATCCGAACAACCACAGAAGCAGACCGGTGTGGGCGAATGAGAGGAATCCTTGATGCAACTTGTCAGTAAATAAACTTCAGATTTTCAGAAGCCGTTTGAGGAGGAAGAAGTTCTGATCCATTCACGCCCCAAACCAGGAACGCGAATGGACCAGAAACTGTTGTGGGTAACAAAAAGTGCAGGGACACACATGAGGAGGACTCTGCAGATGAAGAGCCCTTTCACATGGCCAACATTTATTCCACCTTCATCCAAACACACCCCAAACAAACACACATGAAACAACCTTTTAGGGCTCCTGAAAGACAAAGCTGCTCTCTCAAAACCAGCCTGTCTTCTCCTCGACTCGACCCTCCCTGTCACAGTTGGCTTACGTGTGTGACGGAATTACACGTCTAAACATAAAGTGGTCCAATTTGTATGGGGGGGAAAAAAAGGCCAACACACACACTGATGCTACTGTCCACACGGCTCACCGTATGCTTAAAAACATAAAAATAGTCCAAACGGGGATGAAATGCTGAAAAATTAAAACTGAAATTGTTTACTTTAAATATGCATGGGGAAAGACAGGTGTTGTTGTAGCCAGAAGAAGCTAACATGCCCCTCTAGGAGAGATGCCCCAACACACTGCCAACATCCCACCAGCACACAACCACATCCATCCAATGAGCACAACAACAACAACAGCAGCAGCAGCAGCAGCAGCAGCAGCAGCAGGCTACTTCCAAATATCTCTTCCCCAAACAGGAGTGGATGAGAAATAAATACACTGCATTTGGAAAAGGATCCTCACTAATCAGTAGACCGGGCTCACCGTGGGAGCTCGCAGGGCTATCAACTCCCAACGACCACCAGTGCACAACTACACGCTATAGTGCATGATGTCATGGGCTACAGGACTATAGCTCCTTATTACGGATTACTAACACAGCCATTACAACCTGCCACGACCACCGCGGCCAGCACAGCTTGCTTCCCCCCTAACGAACAGGGGTGCTCGTCTGCAGCGATGTGAACGACACCATATGCACAATCAAATCTTAGCCATAAGCCAGGCTGCCTTAAGTTCTCCCTCCATTTTGGTGGGATATTGACAAGCAAGTCGTCTCCGTCTCTTGTTTGCGGGAGCCCTGAAACGGCTCACACATTAATTGTCATCTCTGCGGGAACGGTCGGGGTAGCTTTGGACAGATGGCAACGTGTGGGTAGCACATAGCCCAGAAAGAGTAAACGGGGCTGATAAAACGCCACTGTAGCACGCACAGTAGCCGCGCTCGGCGTTGCCGTTTCGCAGAGTGAGATGTGCCCCCTGATCGATAAGGTTATATAGTCGCGCCGGGTCATTATCCAAAACTTTTTAAAAAAAACACACGAGGGGGGGGGGAAATTAAAAGAGCACGCGCGGGCAAGCATTAATATTGACATTATCGCCGGATCCGAGTGCGCGTGTGCTCCGGCGGTCGTCGCTGCGCCGTTGTTATTATAATTCCCAAATAACTTCAAACTGAGTTGACATGTTCACAAACTTTCTCCCAACTTTTTCTCTCCCCCCCCCTCCTCCTCCTCCTCCTCCTCCTCCACTCTCCTGTCCGCCGCTTCCTACGGCTTTCGACAATCCACGGAGCCGAAACGGGGACAAGACTTGCGCCGCATGACATAATTTATTTAAATTTCCCCCAGCGCTCGTGCCTTCCCTTAGGGTTTTCTCCGCGGTCCCGAGCTGGGGTAACTGATTAACACAAAACTTTTTTCTCTCCCCCACAGCTCACCCCTCTCTCATAATTTAAATAACCCCGATATTTTAATTTAAGAACCGGGTAACCATTTGCTTATTTCACACCAAACTCACCCCGGGCGCCTTAACATCCTTTCTGCTGGGTTTTTCTCGACTTTCAACTATTTTCCGAATTTTTAATAATTTTTTCCTCATATTTTTCGCTAGACGCGGCGGGCCTGAAAATTGTTTGCTTTCTCCTCTTTCCAGCAGCCATTGTGTATGCGCTGCGGTGCACCCAAACTACGCGTTAGGCCACGCCCACCCACCCCCGAGTCCCGCCCGCCCCGCGCGTTCTGATTCGCCCGCGCCGCCGCCGCTCTCGCCCCCGGTGTCATTTAGAGTCGCTTTGAATAAAACTCAATTTTTGGACTCGCCGGGGATACTGTCAATCGTTTTAACCTCGGTTTAGTTTCATTAACAACGGTGGGCGGGCCGAGATATCGGCGACGGGATCTCACTGGTTTACCGCTGTGTCGTTTTATGGAGACCTCGGCACTCATCCGGCGTGCGGAGCTTCCTATTGGTCCAGCGTTCTGTCAGTTTCCGGTGGACGTATGGGTGATTTTGCTGGTGCGCCGTTGTGCATATATCTTTTTGACATGTGCATGATGGGTAGTTTAGAGCCAGTTTAACCTCACTAGGCTGCATGTGACTAGCGATGCAGAGGACCACTAACGGTGGTTGGTTTTATGGCAGAAATACTTTATTGATTACCCAGGCTCAGGTTAGTCTAATGTGGTGCATGTGTTGCGCATGGCCCCCGTTTTGTTACCAGCTTGGATAACCTTCATTGCTCTCGATTCAAAGGCGCACCGACGAGTTATTGCTGGCGAGGAGCAGTTGGAAATTCCAAAGGTAGGTTATTCATCTCGCAATTCATTCCTTATTATGATGTTACATTATGTGCATACCAGAAAGCTGGAGCACTTCACCGTCTTTCACATCCGCTCGCGGACGTCAGTGAAGGTCAGTGTTACATTATAGGAGATGGCCAGTTTCACTGTAGCTGACAGAGAAAGAAGACCCCCCCCCCCAAAAAAAACAGCTTGGAAAAAAATGCATTTTGGGCCTGAGCTTATTCTTCCTGAGGTTGTTTTTAACAAACATAAATAAAATAGTAGTACATTTTGGGGATTTTGGTTACCCAGGGGTGAAAAAGAAAATCACAATCTTTGCATTTTTGTGACATACATTTACTTAAGAAATTATTCAGCTTCAACTGATCATTTCTTTTTTTTCCCCTGGAATTTCTTTCTGCTTCCATACTACTAATCCATTGTAATGTAAAAATGGAAGGGAAAAAAACAAAAGAACTAAATGTCTCCTCAATTTCCCAGAAAGTTGGATCAGTTCGTGAGATTGAAGAGGTCACTTAGATGAGGGATGAAACGTTTCTCTCAACGAATGTGTCCGGGTGAACTGATTCAACTCTCTTAAGATTTTCTTACCTGGGCTACTGAGCGTGTGTCAAGACACGTCTCCAGAATTTATTTCACAAATTCCATCCATCCATCCATTATCCAAACCGCTTATCCGGCTCGTGCAGGGATGCTGGAGCCTATCCCAGCAGTCATTGGGCAGCAGGCGGGGAGACACTCTCAAAAATCACTCAAAGGATAAGTGCTGAATTAACTGTTAAATTGGGCCAGGTATAGCAAACTTTCTTGATCGTGTTATATAGATTAACAAGGTCCACATGTTGTTGTTTTTTTTTAAATTACCCGTGTTCAAATGCACGATTGCACATTTAATACCACAGACTTTTGAGGTTTCACAACTGAAGCAACAGCTCAAAAGTAGTCCTACTGTCACGAAGACAAAACGAAAAGCACCGGGGATTTTGAGATGAAGTTGTTAGGAGGAGAAAGTCACAAAATGGTTGGTAAAGCTTTTAACCTCTCTAGAAGCACTGTTCAGTCTGTCGTAACAAAATGAAAAAAATAAACTAAAATGGCACAACCCAAACACTACCAAGGTCAGACTGTCCTACCAAACGGAGAAACCAGACAGAACGGATATCTGTGAGGAATTTGGCCAAGAGATGAGCTACACAGTCGCAGAGTTCGTTGGCAGAAATGAGATAAAACTGTTCAGACAGCAGCAGTCTCCTCAGCACTTCACAGATTCCACCTCTTTCTGAGAGCAGCTATAAAAAAAAAAAGGCACTTCAGAGAAAACTAACCCTAAAGAAAAATGTCAGTATTTTGCAACCTGGATCTTAGTTTTGTAGTTTTTTCTATTTGCACATAAGTTATGGTGTCGTTTTACTCACCAGCTTCATTTAGTAGATTTTGGACAGGGAACCGCCACTATACTCAGCTTTACAACGGTGTCTTATGGGACCAGTGAACAGGAGTCTTAAACCTGTCCTTTAAACAACAAACCCCCCCCCCCAAGTGTCTCAAGTCAGACTGTGTCCATGACTGTCCATTTTCTAGGACTTCTCTGTTGTGCTGGCCAGCTAGTTTATGGATGGTTACTAATACCTACAGTAAGTAGAGGCTGCTACTTCCTGCAGGCTGAACCAGGAAGTAGATCAGCCATGTGATAATATTGGACATTTTGGGTAAAAAGCTTTAACTTGTGCTTTCGTTTTCACTTCCATATATTTGGTTTAGGTAACTGGGTAAATTAAATTGTCTGAAAATTTGTGTTCCGTTGTCTCGTAAGACACTGCTGTAAAGCTGAGGTCCCATTTCCAAAACCAGGCCAGTTAGTAAAATGATAAACCAATATGCACGATGGCAAAAAACCACGAAAGTAAGACCTGGGTTATAAAAACTGGAATTATCCTTTAAGTCAGGTTCGGAGTTTGCTTGAGGCTACGCGACAAAATTTGAGCCGTTCTCGAAGATTTTGTGACCCGATGGGACTAAAGTTTGTCCGAAAGTAAAATGAGTTTGGTGCAAACCAAACACAGCCGAACAACCAGGAAACATCCTCCCGACCATCAAGCATGTTGTGACGGCATCACTGCCATCCAGGGCAAGATGGATGGAGCCAAATACAGACGGACCTTTTAAGAGATCTGTGTTGAGGGTGAGGATTCACGTGCCGACAAGACAATGACCCAGAGCACACGGCAAAAACTACCGAGAGATGGCTTAAAGGAAGAAATTGAATATTCTACAGTGGCTCAACCGAAGCTTTTTATATTATCAGCGGCGTCTTGTTGAAGTGGCCAGTAGTAGGCAGAACCTTAGAGCTACCAATAGAGAGATATTGATTGGAATTAGACAGACGTGTGTGGAGTAAAGGGTTAAAGTTGGTACTGAAGTGTGTTGTTATTTTATGTGATACCAGCTACGACTGGCGCAATCGAGGGAATGAAGGACAAGTGTGCGTGTGTGTGTGTGTGTGTGTGTGTGTGTGTGTTTGTAGGTGTTGCATGGGGGAAGTGTTTTCGAAGGCCAGCTCAGGAGCTTAGCTGACTCGAACGTTAAATGAGGAGCTGGGCTGGTTTCTGAGAACAGAAGGGTTTGATGGACAGAGGAAGAGTTCAGGCTCATGTTGTGGCTTAAATGTGCAATTTCCAAGCAACGGCAATATTTCAAGACGTTTTCACTATTTACAGTAACTATCACGCCATTTCTCATTTTGCTTCCTTAAAAAGTCTCTGTTGCAAGTCGGTGAAAAGCACATCTGTCAGTAACGGCGTGAGAAAGTACTGGACCGCAGAAAGAGAAAACGACATCGAGCTCGTATTTATTCAAAGTAAAAATCACAAGGTTCTTTATGTTACTCACACATGATGACGCGCTTTGTAGAACACGTTTTGGACTCTCTCTGTTTTTAAGGGACGGGATAAAATGTAAATCTAGACGTAAAGGAATGTAAAAGGATCTCGGACGCTGGCGGCCATACCGACACGTACCCTGGCTCTGCCAAGTGACGGAAGCGAAGCAGGTGTGGGCTTGGCTAGTACTTGGGTGGGAGACCTCTGGGGAAAACAGAGTTGCTGCCGGAAGTAGTATTGTTGGGCCAGTAGGGGGCAGTCTCCACTCTGGTCCTAAAAAAAAAAAAAAAAACAACAAATGTCAAATCCCAATGCCTCAGTGCAGTGACGGGGACGCTGTGCTGTAGGAGATGCCGTCCTTCGGATGAGACGTTAAACTGAGGTCCTGACTCTCTGTGGTCATTAAAGATCCCGTAGCACGTATCACAAAGAGTAGGGGGTCCCCTTGGTGTCCTGGCAAAATGTCCAACCTGGCTCTCTCCATCTGCCCACCTAATAATCCCCCCCATGTAAGTGGCTCAATGGTTCCTCCCTCTCCACCTCAAGCTGAGGTGTGGTGAGCGTTCTGGTGCAGGGTGGCTGCCGTGTGTCACCCAGGTGGTGCTACACACTGGTGGTGGTTGAGGTGAGTTGCCCCCTTCAACGTGAAGCGCTTTGGGTGTCTAGAAAAGCGCTATATGAATGTAATGATTATTATTACCCCTCCGACTCCAACTTTAGGTTTGCAGAGGTGAAATAAGAACACCAGGGGCGTCCGGGTAGTGTAGTGGTCTATTCCATTGCCTACCAACATGGGGATCGCCGGTTCGAATCCCCGTGTTGTCCCCGGCTCGGTCGGGTGTCTCTACAGACACAATTGGCCGTGCAGGTGGGAAGCTGCATGTGGGTGTGTGTCCTGGTTGCTGCACTAGTGCTTCCTCTGGTCAGTCGAGGTGCCTGTTCTGTTCAGGGGGGAGGGGGAACTGGGAGGAATAATAGCGTGATCCTCCCACGCGCTACGTCCCCCCGGTGAAACTCCTCACTGTCAGGTGAAAAGAAGCGGCTGGCGACTCCACATGTATGGGAGGAGGCATGTGGTAGTCTGCAGCCCTCCCCGGATCGGCAGAGGGGGTGGAGCAGCGACCAGGACGGCTCGAAGAGTGGGGCAATTGGCTGGGTATAATTGGGGGGGGGGGGGGAATAAGAAAACCATCAGAGTAAAGGAATAGCCGGTGTAGTTTTTTATGACTGCCATGCAGAGACTTTCGACTTGTGACGGCTGGCTTCGTAAGAAAGCTGTAAGGTGAAGGTTGGGTGAAGGCAGAAAGTATTAATGGATGCAATGAATCATTTTTCTGAATGGAAATAATTTCGATTGTGAACTCGTAGATCATCTCGCCGTGATCACAAAGGTTAAACCAGTGTTGATGGATGGCTGTTGTCACAATCCCATTTTATCATATCTCTTTTTAACATATGCTGCAGAATCACTTCTTCATCCTCTGAAGCCGCAGTCAGTCAGTCTATTTTTGTGAAATGTCCCCCTCAGGTTAAAATGCATTTCATCAAAACTAAAACTGCAAAGTGGATTTAATGCCGGGCTTAAAACCTGTGCCACAAAATCAACAGATGAATCTAATTTTCTGCAGGTTTGTGACATTTCCGTACAACCCAGCCAATGTGTGTGGCTGTCTTAACCTGTCACTCAGACCACGCAGACATTGTTTGTACTACACTAACTAGAAGTTAACAACACAAATTATGAGCCTGCTATTTTTCATCGTCATTACGAGTCCACCTAATAAACAAATTAGAAAAAAATCAAAAACGCACATGGTACCCGTCCAAGTTTAGCTCATCGTGTCAACACAGGTTACATGAGCTGCACAGGGGATCCACCTCCACGTCGAAAAAGATAGATTTATTTTTCTAATACTGTTGTCTCTTTTTGGAGGAAGGTTGGTGCAGTGGTTACCACGATCGCTTCACAGCAAGAAGGTCCTGGGTTCGAGCCCCGGGGTAGTCCAACCTTGGGGGTCGTCCCGGGTTGTCCTCTGTGTGGAGTTTGCATGTTCTCCCCGTGTCTGTGTGGGTTTCCTCCAGGGGCTCTGGTTTCCTCCCACAGTCCAAAGACATGTAGGTCAGGTGACTCAGCCGTGCTAAATTGTCCCTAGGTGTGTGTGTGTGTGTGTGTGTGTGTGTGTGTGTGTGTGTGTGTGTGTGTGTGTGTGTGTGTGTGTGTGTGTGTGTGTGTGTGTGTGTGTGTGTGTGTGATGGCCTGGCAGCCTGTACAGGGTGTCTTAGGCTCCAGCATCCCCACGACCCTAAGTACGGATATGTGGTTTGAATAATTGATGGATGTATGGCTGTTGTCTCTTTTTGCTTATGATCTGACTATGTAGAGTACATATGTCATACTGATTCATTAGCTCAGGTTGGACGGTTTGGAGACAAAGCAAGAGAGGCAACATTGAGATGGCTTGGACATGTGTGGAGGAGAGATGCTGGGTATAGTGGGAGAAGGATGCTGAATATGGAGCTGCCAGGGAAGAAGAAAAGAAGAAGGCCAAAGAGGAGGTTTATGGATGTGGTGAGGGAGGACATGCAGGCGGCTGGTGTGAGAGGAAGATGCAGAGGACAGGAAGAGATGGAAACGGATGATCCGCTGTTCATACTTACCACATTTAAGGTGGATTTTGGCCTGGTGGTCTGTTCAGGGTGTCTCCCTGCCTGCCGCCAAACGACTACTGGGATAGGCTGCAGCATCCCTGCGACCCTGAGAGCAGGATAAGCGGTTTGGATAATGGATGGAGGGATGGATGTCCTGGCTGGTGTACAAGTCAACAGGAAAATCCTCCCCATTCACCACAGTGTACAGACATAAAACACCGTCCGGACAATTCGGCTGTTAAAAAGAGCTCATGGATTCCTCACATTATGCTCTAGAAAGATAATCTACTACATAATAATCTGCAGCGATGAGTTTACAATGCATTTTAAACAGTAGATCTGATCATTATTTGTATGATGTAATCTCTTAAGCATTTTTTCTGGGGGAAAACAAATAAATTACTAGACACGGCTTTCTATTCTAAGCACTTTTAAAATGGTACCTCGGAGGTTCCTCTGTAGTTATATTAAGGAAGCAGGGGAAGTTTTACTTTTTGACCGAGTTGAAAAACTCGTCTTGAAATATGACACAGTCAGACTAGCACACTGTGAGTTTAGTTTCTAGATTGTAATAGAACTTGACATTGATTTGAAAAAGTAGTTGTTTACGTGATGTCTGTCCAGCCTTGTCTCATCATTCAGGTCTGCCCCGTTACATTGGCATGCTGCGGTTTACGGTTTGGTTTACATCACCTGTTATCAATAGGTAAAGTGAAAATAACCTGTGCAACAACTTGAACCTGTTGATATTGTCCCCTTACATGCAGATCCAAATGGATAAAAATACACGAAAAGTTCGGAACCAAGACATTAACCCATGCATTGAAGTAAGCTAAATGACTGTCTACACAATACCATCAATCTCACGGTGTGATAATGGTGCCGGCTGCTGGGTTGAGTTGGATAATGTTGTATTTGTCTCGATAACCAGACCCCTTGTTTTTATACAGGAGAGTGACGGGTCTCAGAAGTGCTTGGCTGCAAACAACTACGATAAGAGTGTGTGTTCAGCGTATTTCCAGAGATATAAGACCTGTAGGAAATACTGGGTGAGTATTTATATTAAAGGTCAAATCTTATCAGAAAAGAAAATTGAAACAGTTTCAGAAAAGCATTGTGAATTTCATTAGAAACCGTCAGCTGTGCTCTTTCACCGCCTGGCCTCGTGTGGTTTTCTGAAAAACATTTCAGGTTTATCTTCTTGTCGGCAAACTAAGCAGTGTCATTTGGATCGTGTAATAGAGCGACTGATGGAGATAATCCAGGCAGCCAAAACTCATTTCAGCTCTTATCAAGCAGGTGCTTTAACCAACCTCTGGGATCTGAAACTTCATCCTCTGTTGCGTCTGTCTGTCTCCTTGTTTTAGGAAACCACTGCCACCTCTTAAGAAAGTTGAATCAGTTCATCTGGACACAAGGTTTATTGAGAGAAACGTTTCATCACTCATCTAAGTGACCTCTTCAGTCTCAACTGACTGCAGGTATCCCCACCCTTATAGACAACACGTAACGACCGAAACCAACGATGGGTTTCATATGCAAATTACCGTGAACATTAACTGGAACTGGAATGGCCATGTGTACTATTCACAGAGGATTTGGGAACAGTTGCAATCATAGCATTGTAAGATGGAGACGGATGTACTCTTAGCCCCCCCTCCAGGAGGAACGCTGGTTTGAATGGGGAGTCAAAGAGGCCTAGAGGGGGGCCAAAGAGTACATCTGTCACCATCTTGCAATGCTGTGATTGCAACTATTCCCAAATCCTCTGTGAACAGTACACGACCATTGTAACTAGTTAATGTTCAGGGTAATTTGCATAGAAAACTGATCGTTGGTTTCGGTCATTATGCCACTGTATTGTTTATAAGGGTGGGGATACCCGCAGTCAGTTGAGACTGAAGAGGTCACTTAAGTCATTTTCATTTGTATTGTCCATTATCGCAAATTTCAAATTTGCCTCAGTGGGCTTTATAGCAGCACAACATCCTGTCCTTGGACCCTCACATCGGATAAGGGACAACTCCCTAAAAAAAACTCTATGACAGGGAGAAAAAATAGGAAGAAACCTCAGGGAGAGCAACAGAGGAGGGCTCTCTCTCCCAAGACAGGCAGACGTGCAGTGGATGTTGGGTGTACTTGGATGAGTGATGAAACGTTTCTCTCTCAATAAGCGTTGTGTCCAGATGAACCGATTCAACTTTCTGTGATTTATTAATGGAGAAAAGTAACATAAAACATAAGTAAAAGATTCAAGCTTTAAGAGGTAACAGATGTGAAACACTTACGTGAACGTGATAGTAGATATTCTCATAAAGGCCCCATTTTTATGGAGCTGGCCCAATGTGTTCAGCTTGAGAAGGATGCTCTGTTCACTGCTCTTAAGCAATGATGAGTACTTGTATGTATCAGCTAGCTGACAGTTGATATGACACAAAGAATGTATTGAATTAAAAGGTCCATTTGGTTCCTTGTAGCACAACATAATGATCCAGAGGAGAAGGGACGGCATCAAGCCGGACATGCCCACTGCTGAGGAGAGACAACAGATCCTCGCTGCGATCGGAGGAAAGCCATACTGAGGATTTCTGCACAAGATCAAATTCAAATAGAGGGACTACTGCTTTCCTGGACTGGCGAGTCTAGGACAGACCAGCAGGCTTGCGAGTTTCAGTGCCTCTGATTCATTGCACGACCGACCTACAGGGTTGTAGGTGCAATGCCATCGCCTGTGTGTATTTCTGAAGTCCAGACCAGGTGGCTGCACTGCACCTGCACTTGCTTGGGGTCGGTCAGTAATCTGTAATTTAAGGAAAACAATGACAATGAGGAGACCCATGTCATCCAGGCACCAAGTAGAGCTGAATTCACATCAGTCATCCAGTAATATACATGTCGAAACAAGACAAGAGCATCCATGGGACCATCACTGTAGATTTAAAAATGTTTTCGCCCTTCAGATGCAGCGGTGGATGCAAACCAATCGGATGAGCGTTGAAAAGTTTTCAAATCTATGGCGGACAGTCAAGTGTATGTTTTCACATGGTTTTCAACAAGTAGAGTTGAATTTTCTGCTTTTCGTTCACAAAAATCCCCAGCGATATCACAACATTTTGAAGCTATGAAAGATATTTTTATGTTGCCTAATGGATGAAACAAATATATATCTAAATATCTTGATAAATAGTGGATTGAGATTCTGCCACGTGTGCCCTTTTAAGTATATTGGAGGTCCTTGATAACAGTGTGTGCTTGATGGAGGGTGTTTCTGTGCTCAACAGAGATGATTTGATTAAAGAGAAACTGTGAAATCAGTTTGGTAGTCATGGCCCCTCCTTTCCCCAAAGGTGTTCAATGCTGAAATACTGCAGTACTGCAGCGTTTGTTGTAATTCGGGTTCAGTCTCTTTGACAGGGAGGAGAGCTGCCTACCACAGTGCTCCTGAGCAAGATGTTGAGCCCTCTCATCCTGACGTCCATTTTGAGCTGTGCCAGATGAAAAGTACTTTTACATTATCGACAGACTGCTGTGGGAGAATGTCTTCTCTGCACACTAATCCATTTAAGGCACTCAATGTCTAATACTTTCGAGTCTGATGTAAATAGGTGTATTGCATCAACACAAATCAAGTACAACAAACCGAGCCGGTCCCGGGACGAGAGCAACTGAAGCATCTTCTGAAGGCCCACTTCTTTTATGCTTTACCCCTGTCTCCTCCCAATGCAGAGCTTGAACTCGGACCACTCTCCACTTCAAATCATGTCTCCATATTTCCTATCAAGACATTGATTCACATACTGCCATCTAGTGACCGCAGTGCGTTAGGTCACCTGTTGGTTCCCTGAAAATATAATGGTGTCTAACACACAGCTCAACTACCCTTTGTTGACGCCATTATTTCCATAGTTGCCATGCATCTAAAAATAACCCAATACTTACTTTAACATAAATGATTATAATTTTTGAGTGAATACATATAGATTATACAATACGCCGCTGAGTAATTAATTCTTCCTTCCATAGTGTTGTATCCGGCTATTTTGTTGCCCGGTGCTGGATTCGATACGGCGAGCACTGCGTCACAAGGCGACGTCACTAACCGCTCGGCTAAAGGGTCAGACCCGTTAGTTAGGGGGCTAACATGTTTTATCAGTAGTTTACAGTATCAATTCTTTACGCTAACATTACTGTATAATCTCAGTTACCACATTCGTCGCCTTTTCGGTGCACAAAGATCAATTTATTTGTTCCCTATTCAAAAAAGTTAATTAAAAAAAAAAAGCTCCCAGCTTTTGTTCCCGCGCGGTAAAAGCTCGTCTATTCACAGGATGGCCCCGTGTCCTGCGCGGGGGCTGTTCACGAGCTTTCACCCGGAAACAAGATGGACGCTGCAAAGACGCGTCGTATTCTGCTGCCCAGCCTTGTTGCTGCGCTACTGCGTCACACAAAGCCGCCAAAATGCCGCTTTGCCTGACTTGTTATCGGGGTCAATGCTAATAAATAACTTTTCTAACTGGTCTACGTTACCCTGCGTGGACAGCAACTAACGGTTACAGCCTAAAACCTTACAAATTACATTTCAGCAAAAAATATATGCAGGACGTGTTATAAAATAATAATAATCACAATAATAATAATTCTAAAATATTAAAAATAAAAAAAAATAATAAAAAGTTTCTTAACGTCAACCAAACATTTATTTCCGTCCGTCGAGTTTCCGCCTAAATGACGTCACAAGCCAGGAAGTCGGGGGCGTTCGTGCGAATCGGGCGGGAATTCGTTTCCCGGAAGCGCGGCTGCGGTTTCTGAGCCCGGCCCGCCGTAACGGACAGCAGTCTCCCCAATATTCGGGATAATTTAGCGCGGGTACGATTTAAGTCCTTAAAGTCATTTCCAGTTGGTGTTTTTTTTCCTCCCCCTCTGACATTGTTCTGGTTTTGCTGGCGACTTGGGAGAAGGAACGGCCTCCGTGTGGCGGCAAAATGGCGCCGAGCTGCCAAGACAGCGACGACGAAGACGACGGAAGACATTTTGGGCGCAGAGGTTAATTTATATTTTATCAAACGTATTGTTAATTTCACTCAGTCTGGGCCTGTCTGGCGGTCCTAAGTGTCACATATGTGAAGGTGGTTATGCTAGGCCAGTGGTTCTCAACCGGGGGTCCGCGGACCCCTAGTGGTCCGTGGTGTAATTGCAAGGGGTCCGTGAAAATAAAATATATTTTAAAAAAAGA